>NC_059326.1:127015000-127247500 GCF_018350155.1 Leopardus geoffroyi
CACCTATGACCTAAGACTCTATTTTAGTCTTGTTAATAAAGTGTGTTCATCTAGGCCAGGCTAAAATTTAGATAGGATGACTGGTTTCCAGCTTACCATAATTCAAAGATATTGTACAATAATACACTGCTAGTTAAGAGCTTGCTCCAGCACTACCTCAAAATGATTTATAGAAAATACATCAAACAAAATCTATAAGACCCACCCCAGAGTTTCCCTTGGGGTTTAGATATTTGTCTTTCCAGCCAGATTTGAAAGTCACTCTAGTCTGGAAGCCATGACTAAAAAATGGTTTCGCTTCCATGAAGAAGAATACTGTCATTTTGGGGAGCTTCTCCTTTGGCCCCCTCTCCCACTCATTTATACCCTTGAATACATGAATATTTACATATTTTTTTTTCTGACTCAATAGTCTTTGAGCACATTGCTCTTGTTAAATCATTAAAATCTGGAGGGTCTTTTCAAAATTCTGTGATTTATCATTTAAAGCCAATGTTCTCTCTTCCTGCAAATCCAGCAGCTTTAAAACTAAACTTTTGCAGGTCCAAGTCATGTCTGAAAGGTTTATAGAATGACATACTGTGGTCATATGGTCAGGGCACAAATACCTCTGATGGTACAATATTTTAAGGCAAAACAGTTTATGTGTAAGCTCCATGAGGCTCCATGGCCCACTTATTTATTACCAAATCCCCAGCTCCTGGAACAGTGCCCCTCAACAGAAATCTGTTGAATAAATAAACGAAGAATCTGCCTCGTGTAGTAAAACTGTTATTTGAGGGGCGCCTGGGTGGCGCAGTCGGTTAAGCGTCCGACTTCAGCCAGGTCACGATCTCGCAGTCCGTGAGTTCGAGCCCCGCGTCGGGCTCTGGGCTGATGGCTCAGAGCCTGGAGTCTGTTTCCGATTCTGTGTCTCCCTCTCTCTCTGCCCCTCCCCCGTTCATGCTCTGTCTCTCTCTGTCCCAAAAATAAATAAACGTTGAAAAAAAAAAAACTGTTATTTGCACACACATGAGGTCCATCTCTGTGTGTACACTGAATGTACACACATAGCCTCCTGGATGACTTTGCAGTACTGAGCCTCTGTATTGTCCACCTCAGTTACCAAGGGACTCGTTTTTCATAAATGGCTCCAGCATCACACTCTCCTCCTACAGAGAGTTTTGCTGCCCCTTCTAAACCCTTAAAGCACTGTCATTCTCACTCAGGTCACCCAATACATAGGCACACTGTTGGACATACTTGGGTGGAGAGGGATATGTATGCTTAAATTCCCTTTGAGCAAAGATCGCAACTGTCAGAAATGTGTTAGTTATCAAAATTAGTTCCATAGATTATGAAACATAAATCTCAGTTTTCTGTGTTCATAGCCATGTAAACTTGCATTTTTAAGTTAAGTGAGGAAATAAAAATAGTTATAAGAACCATTTTGGGAGAGACCTACCATTATCTGTCTCATTGAAGGGACAGCTGTGGTGCAGTATTAAGACGATTCCCCACCAGACCCCTGCTCTCTAGAATCTATTCAGCATCACCAGTGCCCTTTCCACTTCCCTACTGCTGACCATCAGACAGCTAGGCAATGGCATTGTCTAAATAGAAACTACTTTAGTCTTCCAAAACTTAGAGTTATCTGATCACGAAAAGAAAAAACAGGATCAAAACTACAGAAAGGCAAGATGTTCTGTCTGACCTAGTGAATGGCAGCCAATACTATTGCCATCTGTAAGTTCACTAAACAGATAAAATGTGTTAACTAAGAGGAATCTCTATTTGTATTAATTCATCCAATCTTCCTAAAATCAGTCATTTCAAACATATTGACACACCATGTATGCTTGCAAAATTTTAAAAAATGAGTGATATGACTTTTTTTTAAAAGATAATTCAGCTGTTCTTTCTACCAGTTTTAGTATCTGTGTAAGAATTTGAGGTAAAAAGTATAAATAAGTCATCCTGAAAAGTTCAAAGACAACCAGATGTTGGAGACTGTAATGTAGTTATAAGGAAAACTGTCCATCTTCTTGGGAGGTATACATTGGGGAGTTTGAGGATGGAGGGCTATGATGTGTATAGCTTTCTCTACGGTGGATCAGAGAAGAAAAATAGTGTGTGTGTGTGTGTGTGTGTAAACAAAGAGACAATGAAAAGTACATAAAGGGGATGTTGACAATGGTGAGAGATGTGCACATGTTCTTTGTAGTAGTCATAAACCTTTCCATTAAATTTGAAATATTTCCAAATAAAGTGTATTCTAAAGGTGATGAGAACAGTGACAAAGAATAAGTCATTTCATGTTTGAGCATTTTTCCTGCTCCCAGTATAGACACACACCTCATATACAGACAAACATAAGTGACACTTACTGTACTTCCTTGCCTACATAGTAAGTGTTAGCACAGTACATAATGGAAAACTACATCTTGCAATCTATTCATGCATTAAAAGTCTAAGTGAGGGGCGCCTGGGTGGCGCAGTCGGTTAGGCGTCCGACTTCAGCCAGGTCACGATCTCGCGGTCCGTGAGTTCGAGCCCCGCATCAGGCTCTGGGCTGATGGCTCAGAGCCTGGAGCCTGCTTCCGATTCTGTGTCTCCCTCTCTCTCTGCCCCTCCCCCATTCATGCTCTGTCTCTCTCTGTCCCAAAAATAAATAAACGTTGAAAAAAAAAAAAAAGTCTAAGTGATTCTAAGAGACCTTTTAGACAATGATTTGATGTTTGAAACAATGATTTCGAAGATGCATTGTACTTCCCTTATGAATGAGGCCACCTTCATGACATATTCAACGTGCTGAATGGGAAAATCTGCAGCCAAGAATATTCTATCCAGCAGGGCTATCATTCAGAATAGAAGGAGAGTCAAAGAGATAAGGAATTTCCAAGACAAACAAAAACTAAAGGACTTTGTGACTAAAAAACCAGCCCTTCAAGAAATATTAAGTGAGATTAATATTAATTGAATGGGAAAGAAAGTCAAAGAGTGACAAAAACTAGAAAGAAACAGGGAAAATCTCCAGAAACAATGACAAAACAAGCTATAAAATGGCAATAAATACATACCTATCAATAATTACTATGAATATAAATAGACAAAAAACTGCAATAAAAAACATAGAGTGTCATAATAGATTAAAAAAAAAACAAGACTCATCTATATTTTGCCTATAAGAGACTTATTTTAGACACCTGCAGATTAAAAGTGAGGGGATGTAGAAATATTTATCATGCAAATGGAAGTCAAAAGAAAGCCTGTGTAGAAATACCTAATATAAGACAAACTAGACTTTAAACCAAAGACTGTAACAATAGATGAAAAAGGGTACTATATCATAATAAAGAGGTTTATAGAACAGGAAGATCTAAGAGTTATAAATATTTATGCCCCCAACATGAAAACCCAAATATATAAAGCAATTGAGAAGAAACATAAAGGAAATAATCAATAATACAATAATAGTAGGGGATTTTAACACCTCCCTTACATCAATGGACAGATCTTCTAAGCAGAAAATCAACAAGGAAACAATGGCTTTGAATGACACACTGGGCCAGATGGACTTAACAGATATATTCAAAAATTTCATCCTAAAGCAGCAGAATACACATTTTTCTCAAGTGCACGTGGGACATTCTCCAGAATAGATCATTTACTAGGTCACAAATCAGGCTGCAACAAGTACAAAAAGATTGAGATCATGCCATGCTATTTTCTGACCACGATGCTATGAAACTTGAGGTCAATCACAAGAAAAATTTAGAAAGACCACAAATACATGGAAGTTAAACAACATGGTATTAAAGAATGAATGGGCCAACCAGGAAATCAATGAAGAAATAAAAAAAAATACATGGAAATAAATGAAAATGAAAACAAGACTGTCCCAAACCTTTGGAATGCAGCAAAAGTGGTCTTAAGAGGAAAATATAGAGCAATACAGGCCTTTTTCAAGAAGTAAGAAAATTCTGAAATAAACAACCTAACCTTACACCAAAAACAACTAGGAAAAGAACAACAAATGAAGCCTAAAGCCAGCAGAAGAAGGGAAATAATAGAGATTATAGCAGAGATAAATGATATAAAAACAAAAAAACAGTAGAAAAAAACAATGAAACCAGGAGCTGGTTCTTTGAAATAATTAATACAATTGATAAACCCCTAGTCAGACTAATAAAAAAGAAAAGAGAAAGGACCCAATAAATAAAATCACAAATGGGAGAGGTGAGGTAATAACCAACACCACAGAATACAATTATGAGAATATTATGGAAAACTATGTGCCAACAAATTGGATAATGTGTAAGAAATTGATAAATTCCTAGCAACATATAAACTACCAAAACTGAAACAGGAAGAAATAGAAAACTTGAACAGACCAATAACCAGCAAAGAAACTGAATCAGTAATCAAAAATCCCCCCAAAACAAAAGTTCAGGGCCAGATGGCTTCATAGGGGAATTCTACCAAACATTTAAAGAGTAGATAATACTTGTTCTTCTCAAAAATTTCCAAAAAATATAAATGGGAGGAAAACTTCCAACCTTATTCTATGAGGCCAGCATTACCCTGATACTGAAACTAGATAAAGACTCCATTAAGAAAGAGAACTACAGGCCAATATCCCTGATGAACAATGGATGCAAAAATTCTCAACAAAATACTAGCAAATTGAATCCAACAGTACATTAAAGGAATCATTCACCACTAACAAGTGGGATTTATTCCTTAGATGCAAGGTTGGTTCAATATTCACAAATCAATCAACACGATATACCACATTAATAAAAGAAAGGATAAGACCATACAATCCTTTCAATAGACGCAGAAAAAGCATTTGACAAAGTAGAGTATCCATTCAAGATAAAAACCCTCAACAAGGTAGGGATAGAGGGGATGTAGCTCAACATAATAAAGGGCCTTATCTGAAAAACCCACAGTTTTTTGGGGAAAAAAACTGAATGGGGAAAGTCTGAAAGCTTTTCCTCTATGGTTAGGAACAAGACAGGGATGTAGTGCCTGCTGGCTCAGTCAGTTAAGTGTCCGACTCTTGGTTTTAAGTAAAGTCGTGGGTTGGAGCCCCATATTAACCTCTGCGCTGACTGGGCAGGGCCTGCTTGGGATCCCCTCTCCCTCTCTCTCTGCCCCTCCCCTGCTCACACTCTCTCTCAAAATAAATAAATTTTAAACAAGATTAAAACCTAACTCAAGAGGTAAAAGATCTGTACTCTGAAAACTATAAAACACTGATGAAAGGAATTGAAGAAGAAATAGAAAAATGTTCCATGCACATGGACTGGAAGAACAAATATTGTTAAATGTCTATACTACCCAATACAATCTACACATTTGATGCAATCCCTCTGAAAATACCACCAGAATTTTTCAGAGCTAGAACAAACAATCCTAAAGTTTGTATGGAACCACAAAAGACCCCAAATAACCAAACCTATCTTGAAAAAGAAAAGCAAAGCTGTAGGCATCACAATTCAGACTTCAAGTCATATTACAAAGCTGTGATCAAGAAAGTATGGTACTGGCACAAAAACAGACACATACATCAATGGAACAGAATAGAAAGCCCAGCAATAGACCAACAACTATTTAGTCAACTGATCTTTGATAAAGCAGGAAAGAATATCCAATGGAAAAAAGTCTCTTCAACAAATGGTGTTGGGAAAACTGGACAGCAACATGCAGAAGAATGAACCTGCATCACTTTCTTACACTATACACAAAGATAAATTCAAAATGGATGAAAGACCTAAATTTGAGATAGGAAATCATCTAGATTTCCCTAGAAGAGAACACAGGTAGTAACTTCTTTGACACTGGCCATAGCAACTTCTTACTAGATATGTCTCCTGAAGAAAAGGCAACAAAAGCAAAAACTATTGAGATTACATCAAAATAAAAAGCTTCTGGGGGCACCAGGATGGCTCAGTGAGTTAAGCATTCAACTTCATTTCATGTCATGATCTCATGATTTGTGAGTTCGAGCCCCCATCGGGCTCTCTGCTGTCACCCTTCTCTCTGCCCCCGCCTTTCTCTTTCTCAAAAATAAACATAAAGAAAAAGCTTCTGCATTAGTGAAGAAAACAATCACCAAAACTAAAAGGCCACCTACAGAATGGGAGAAGACATTTGCAAATGATATATATGATAAAGGGTTAGTATCTGAAATATATAAAGAACTTATAAAACTGAACACCCAAAAAAACAAATAATCCACTGAAAAAATGGGCAGAATACATGAATAGACATTTTCTCAAAGAGAGCTTCCAGATGGCTAGGAGACACATGGAAAGATGCTCAATATCACTCATCATCAGGGAAATACAAATCAAAACTACAGTCAGATATCACCTCAAACCAGTCATAAAGGTTAACATTAACAACACAGGAAACAACAGGTATTGGCAAGGATGTGGAGAAAGGGGAACCCTCCCACACTGTTGGTAGGAATGCAAACTGGTGCAGCCACTCTGGAAAACAGTGTGAAGTTTCCTCAATAAATTAAAAATAGAACCATCCTATGACCTAGCAATTGCACTACTAGGTCTTTACCCGAAAGATATAAAAATACTGATTCAAAGGGATACATGCACGTTGATGTTTATATCAACACTACCTACAATAGTCAAATTATGGAAAGAGTCCAAACATCCATCAATCAGGGATAACTGGGTAAAGAAGTCATATATATATACACAATAGAATATTATTCAGCTATCAAAAAGAGTGAAATCTTGTTATTTGCAATGGCATGGGTGGAGCTAGAATGTATTATGCTAAGCAAAATAAGTCAGTTCGAGAAAGACAAATACCATATGATTTCATTCATACATGTAATTTAACAAACAAAACAGATGAACATAGGGGGAAGAAAAGGAAGAGGCAAACCAGGAACCAGACTCTTAACTATAGAGAACAAACTGAGGGCAGCAAGACAGGAGGTGGGTAGAGGGATGGGTTAAATAGGTAATATGTATTACGGAGGGCACTTGTGATGAGCACTGGGTATTGTATTTAAGTGATGAATCACTAAATTCTATACCTGAAACTAATATTACACTGTACGTAAACTAGCTGGAATAAATCTATTTTATTTATTTATTTTTATATTTTTATTTTTTATTTTAGAAAGAGAGAGAGGGCACAAGCAGGGGAGAGGGACTGAGGGAGAGAGAGAGATATTAAGCAGGCTCTGTGCTCAGCACAGCTCAACGCAGGGCTCGATCCCATGACCCTGGGACCATGACCTGAGTAGAAATCAAGAGTATGACGCTCAATCTACCAAACCACCCGGGCACCCCCTAACTGGAATTTAAATAAAAACTTGAAAAAAAAAAAATAAATGAGGCCAGCCTTTTGTCCTTTCAGATTTGGCTAGCACTGGCCCATGGTGTACAACTACCTGAGAGCACACCCTGGAAAAAAGACAGCTGAGGCATATTGCCTAAACCACAGGCTATTGAAAACTTGGCCCAAAGTGACTTGTTTGGACTGCTGACTTCAAAAGTGCTGATGAATACAATGAACTGTGGAAGATGTATGATTTGTTTTGAATGCATTTACTATGATTGATGGCCCAGATTTGGCAAGTTAGTTCACTCCCAGTGGAGATGAAAGTTTCACTGCCTTGCCTCTTTCAACATTCCTGTTGAGACAGATTTCATTCTTATTGGCCAATGTACTAACAAATCACGTAAAATTTGTAGCATAATGAATTTATTAGCTACGCTGTGGATCAATGCTGTACATAATATTCCTGAGTCAACATGAGCTCTTAATTAAATTTCCTTTTTATAATGCCTCTGGAAATTTTTCTTCAGACTACTAAACTTCAAGACATGAGTTTAGGTTTCAACCAGCAATTATGCTAGTAATTTTTCTGAGATAGGCCGGGGCCATGGTCAGGTTAGAAAATGATCTATTATGAATGGCTCTATTATATAAAGCTGATATATGTGATCAAAACCACCCGTAATTGACTCAAATCATTCTGCCTCAAGTTATTCTGATACCCAGAATATTAGAGTCAGAGCAAGTCAATTTCAGTTATTCCATTGCAATTATAAAAGAAAAGATAAAAGTGGCAGAGGTGTGGGGAATGAAAAAGAAGAAAGTTAAAAATAAGTGAGACTAGGATAGTACTAGTACTTTAGTATGAAATTGAAATCCTTACTTTAAATTGCAGATCATTGAGAAGTACAAAAAGATCAGTGAGGGCTTAAGAATGTAATTCTAAGGTAACTCCAAGGAAGACGTTATTTAAATAAAAAATCTGACCTGGATTGTGTCCAAATCTCAAGTGTTTTGTTGTTGTCATTAATAAAGGAATATGGGAAAATATGTTTCTCTTGGTACCTACCAATAAAGAAGAAAAGTGGGAGGGAGGCAAGGAAGGGAGGAGAGAGAGAGAGAGAGGGCAGGGAGAGAGAGGCCGACAAGAGACAAAATTTCAGATGGTAACTAGACTTATCATGGTGATCATTTCACAATACATACAAATACCAAATCATTATGTTGCACACCTGAAACTAATATAATGCTAATATAATATTATATATCAATTATACATCAATTAAAAGCCTGAAACAAAGAGGCGAAATCGGGCGAGAAACAAAAACTCAGCTTTAAGATCCCCAAATATGCTGTCATGCCCCTTTAAAATATCAAATTTTGTGGGGCGCCTGGGTGGCGCAGTCGGTTAAGCGTCCGACTTCAGCCAGGTCACGATCTCGCGGTCCGTGAGTTCGAGCCCCGCGTCAGGCTCTGGGCTGATGGCTCAGAGCCTGGAGCCTGTTTCCAATTCTGTGTCTCCCTCTCTCTCTGCCCCTCCCCCGTTCATGCTCTGTCTCTCTCTGTCTCAAAAATAAATAAACGTTGATAAAATATCAAATTTTGTTTACATATATTAGAAATTTTTTGGAATTTTTTAAGTTTTTTTATTTATGAGGGATGGAGACAGCATGAGTGAGGGAAGGCAGAGAGAGAGGGAGACACAGAATCTGAAGGAGGCACCAGGCTCTGAGCTGTCAACACAGAGCCTGATGCAGGGCTCGAATTCACAAACCATGAGATCATGACCTGAGTCTAAGGCGGACGCACCCAGGTGCCCGGAGAAATGTTTTTTTTTAAAATCAATTCGTAGGCCAATTAGCCAATGTTACATTTACATCCTTGGTATTCTCTCAAATCAGCTCCATGGGCTACCACCAAAAAGTCCTAGCCGAGCTCTCACAGGCCCACTTTGCGCTAGATGCTGGGTACACAACACAGGCTCTCAGAAAAAAAATCACACAGCCTGATGCTCACGCTGCAAAAGTGGAGTTTGCTGCCAGGTCCTATAAGCTACCTCATGCCCCAGTATTTTACCGCAATGAACCAGATGGTTATGAAATACCTAGGAACAGGCCATAAATCTATTGGCAATGAATTTTCAATATCTTGCACAACATGGTGATTTGTTAATATAGATTGAGTCTCTTTTAAACTGGTTTTTTACTCCTCTCAAAAATATCAATAAACCATCTGCTTTCACTTGTTTATCAAATAACTTTTCAAAAGTGTGTTGAACCAAAGAATCAGTAACCCATGAATCAATTCATCCGCTAGTGACAATCCCTTCTCCATGCTTAGTTTTCATTTTAGGCGCTAGCTTTTGTTTCCTATCCTTCCAACATACAGCCTGACTGCCAAGAGTAAGGAGAATTTCAGTTGTAGAAATGTCCACAGGGTGCCCTACTTTCATAACAGGAAATAAATAATTAAGTTTTACTAAAGGAAAAAAAAGTCAGAACATTCTATGCTTGCTTTATATACAGACTTCAAGTCCACTCATATCCAATTTTCATATTTTGGGGGTTTTGCTTCTTTCTGCACATGGGGCTCCTTTCATTCCTTGGCCACAAAGGACAATTGTGGTTTACTTGTCACATTTGTAATGAAAATTAAAAAATCACAAAATTTTCTTTGCAGAATAAACACTTTAAAGCTAACATTTCCTTGGAAAATGAGATCAAGAAATTGTCAAGAAAGTGTACATCAAAAAAATATTCCGTCAAAGAATACCAAGTACACTGATAACCTAGAAGTCCTGTTTCTTCCTTTGACTCATACTGCTTTAATCATAAGACATCATGCATATCAGTATTTGAATGCTATTAGGACATTTCAACATAATATTGTCCTCCGAATCTATATTTTGAGCTTCTCTTATAAGAAAGTCCATTTTATACCAATTTGCTTTGTTCCTTGGCAACTAAACCTCCTTTGATAAGATCTGAAAATTAATATTCATATTTCATAAAGAACACAAGAGAGATGCAGGTAGGTGGTTTTAAAGTTGGCCTCTGTCAAAGTACTTTTTCCTTGAAGTGGTCCCAATTTTTCCTGTGTGTTTTTCAGATCCTGTTCTAAGAAATATACCTTATTCATTCTGCTAATGGAAAACCATTGATTTCTTGATTCATTCAACAAATATTTATTGAACAGGTAGTAATACAGTAAACACTGGAGAAGATGCCGGACATGAAAAGATGAATACATAAGGACCTGCTCTTAAGAAACGCACGGTCTAGTGAAGAAGAGAGATGATACTAGCATACAATCCTAGGGTACCTCTTGTGATAAGGGCTCCAATAGCACATACAGAACGCAGAGGCATCTAATTTGATCTTGGAGTTGGAAGGCTGCCTATAGGAGGATACTCCTGACATATCCAAAGACAGGAGGAATTAGGTGCAGGGAAGGGGAGCAGGGGTGGAGTGGGGGAAGGAGTGAATAGATGGGGAGGAGTCCCAGACTGATAACATGGACAAAGGCACAGAGTCATAGGAATCCAGTGCATATGTTACAGTAGAGGCTGCATGTGCAGGAGAACAGTGTGAAATGAGGCTGCAAAGACAGGCAGAAGAGGGTCATGAAAGATGAATTACTAGTGAAGGGAGCTGGGCACGTCCCCAAGTGGGAGCATGGGGGAGCATGGAGAGATTTTTATTTTTAAGATACTGATTCTTCTCTTCTTTCTCATTCTATGGAGAATAGAAGGGACAATCTGCCTTTACGGAAAGTGAGTTGAAAGGTAGAAAACAGGCATAGGTTTCTGAAAAGAGAAAAGGATATATGATCAACACCCTGACTCAATCGGGACTTTTTTTTTAATGCACTAAGTCATCACATACCTTCCCACATTTGTGGTCTGTATGATGGTATTGAAATATTGACTCGATTTCTGATACAGTTTCTGGAGTCTGAATGTCACTGCAGGGATGAATAAACCAAACAGATTGGATTCATATGGGTTTGCCATATGACACATTTTTTTCCACATAAGATTAGAGGAAAAACTGATTTCACTCAATTTCCTGCCTTATGTGGGTTAGAACTGAAGTCAGTGCCATTATCCCTTTGCCTATTCTTTTGTATTTAAATTTGATGTGGGATTGTACTGTTACAGAAGAAATAATTTAATACCTTCTGCTACCCCTTCTTTTTTCTCATGGGTTTAAATTTAAAAAGAAAAACCGGACATGCACTTTTCTTTTCTTCATGGAAACCACACTATTTTTGGATTTTAAGAACTTTTTAAGTTATCAAATAAACACATTTGTTAATTTATGCTAACTGCATTGTAATTACTTACAGGCTAAGTATCTTGTAATATGTGCAGTCTTTTATACTACTCGTATGTGGTCAGTTTTTAATAGCTCAAAAGTTATGAAAACCTCAGAAGACCACCCAAATGAAATTCTATTGTAGGTTCTACAGTGACAAAACATGAACCACACTGGTTTGAGGTCCAGAGCTTAAAACTGCCTACTCAAGCTCTAGTTAGAAAATCCCTATATGTATGAAATATAGAGAATCTGACATCTCTACAGAGTATTCTGAAGTCCCAGTATCTTTGTTTATAAGAAAGTAAGCCCTGGCCCTACCCCATACTACCAGCATGCTGAAATTCCCTTAGGATACAAATTTCATTTGGGTTAACAGGACTGTTGATAATGGTAGTATATTTCACACAAAAAAAATTTAAACTTAAGATATCGCTGTCTATACAGACAATGAGGACAGCAAAAGTAAAAAACAGAAGTGTTGTTTTGCTAGGAGCTGGATCTCAGTCTTTCTGCTTCATTCATTTGTTCATTTGTGTACTCATTGGTTAGTTTATTCACTCAAAAATATAATGAATGTTTCTGTGGCAGATACAGTGACAGGTGCTGGATTCAATGATGATTAAAACACATCTTGTTTCTATGCTTAAGGATCTTGTCTGTGGAGCATAGAGTCAAAGGATGGTAACATATTATAAAAATTTTAAATCTGATTAACATTCTATGTAAAAATGCCTTCCCCCCAAAAAAAGATAATTTATCTTCCATTAAGGAATGAAGGCTCAGTCACTGAGGAAGATAAATATGTAAACAAATATAAATTCAAATGACCAGTAGGTGACATAGATTTCAAAAAAATGAAGGGGCTTTAGACAGTAAATCCTGGCTTTGGATTTGAGCTTCAAGTCTAGTCATGTGCTCTTGAGCCAGTTGTTCAAGACTTCTGAACCTCAGTCTTTTCCTCTGTAAAGTGAGAATATAAGCACCTTGGTTATTGGATAGTATGAGGATTATCTAAAGGTATGGGCAGCTCATTAAATTGCAGTTATTACAATTGTTACCTTCTGGAGTCATAGAATTTTTCACATTGGAGGGAACATTTCAACACTTGCTCTGAAAGAGCAAGTAGAGTTTATCAGGCAGAAAAAGTTTCTTAGGGTGTTCCAGAGAGAAGGAACAAAGTGTGTAAATTCATGGGAGCAGAATTAAAATGGTTTCTTGGAGGAACAGCAAATGGATGAGTGCAGGTGGGAACACCATGGTGTCTAAATAATCTGTTTTTCTATGTCTTCTTTCAACTGATAAACACAAGAAAGCATTCTAAAAATCAATTTAAATTCTTCTTTCTCGGGGCGCCTGGGTGGTGCAGTCGGTTAAGCGTCCGACTTCAGGCAGGTCACGATCTTGCGGCCCGTGAGTTCGAGCCCCGCGTCGGGCTCTGGGCTGATGGCTCAGAGCCTGGAGCCTGTTTCCGATTCTGTGTCTCCCCCTCTCTCTGCCCCTCCCCCGTTCATGCTCTGTCTCTCTCTGTCCCAAAAATAAATAAACGTTGAAAAAAAAATTAAAAAAAAATAAATTCTTCTTTCTCTTTATCTCTTTTCCATACCTCACACCATTGAAATACATACTTTTTTCAGAGTAATTCAATGTTAAGAGACTTGGTACATCAAGATTAGCAGATTTCACAGCATTAGACAAAAAAGAGAAAGACAAGATAACAGCAAAAATGTTTTGTGTGAGAGCTTGAATGCTCCAGCAGGTTCAGAAGATGCAATTAAAGGGCTTAAAAACTGGTTCAGAGGTATTTATTTATTAGTGCTCCTGTCATCATCTTAATCACTCTTTTCCACCTAATAAAAACCCATTTCTTCTTTTTTTAAAGTTTATTTTATTTTTGAGAGAGAGAGAGAGAGAGAGAGAGAGAGAGAGAGAGAGAGAAAGAGGGGCAAGAGAACAAGGGAGAAAGAGAATCCCAAGAAGGATCTGCACTGACAGTGCAGGGCTCGAACCCATGAACCAAGAGGTCATGACTTGAGTCGAGGTCAAGAGTTGGACACTTCACTGACTGAGCTACCCAGGTGCCCCTAAAAACCCATATCTTGTTGCTTATACTACTTGTGAATTCTGTTCCAGGAAAGGAGTTCCTTTTTTAGCCAATGGGAAAGCCCTCTCCTTTTTCTCTGGGAGATTCCTGAGCAACCACTAACAGTCAATGTGACCATGTTGACTACTTGCATGGATCCTTTTGTGTGTGGCAGTCGAAATGACTCACACTTCCAGATGGCAGTGTTAGCCTTCATTTAGATTCCACTCTTGGCACAATTAACCCGATCTGGTGCTATCTCAAATAACTTTTTCTGTTATGAGAACCAGGATTTTTAAAAATTAAAACTTTTTACTGCCCTAATTTCTGAGTATGGAAGTATCCTTTTTTCATTATAGATTGTCCGGAGAAAAGGGGTACAAGAGAAAAAAATTGAAAAAAAAAAACCCAGAATTTAATTACCCATTAAAGAGATAATCACCATGAACATTTTGATGTATTTCTGCCTAATCTTTGTTTTCTTTCCCTAAGTGGATCTCTTTGAGATTTCTAACAGAGGAATTACTAGGTCAAAGGGAATAAACATCTTTAAGTCTCTTGATGAATATCACCAAATTGTTTTTTAAGAAACGTTATACCAATTTCTGCTTTTATAGGTACTGAGAATAACATCACGTGATATTCTACCCCAAAATTATCATGAGATATTATAAATATGTAAAACATAAATAAGTCATTTCTTTGCTGCAGTTTGTACTTCTTATTACAAGTAAGAAGGGTCATTTTTTAATTTTATTTATATTGTTTTCCTTTCTTTTTTTTTTTTTGAAGTATAGTTGACATACAGTGTTATGTTAATTTCAGGTGGCTCAACAAGTGTGATTCAGTAAGTCTATATGTTATGCCATGCCCACTACAAGTGTAGGTACCATTCGAAGAAAGATCAATTTTTAAATTTATATTTCATTTTTAGCAAGGTTGTATAGACATATAAAGAACTTAATAATACCACTAAGAAAATAAAAATCCCCTGCACTGCCTCCGCTAACTCCTGCACATACTGGTACCTTCCACTCCTCAAAGGTAGCTACTTTCAGATCTTGTGGGTGATTTATTTGCTATATTCTTCTATACCTCTAAATGACATACCTGTATTGCTACTTGTTAATATTTCAATTTTAGGCATCAATTATTGATATTCAGCATAAAGAGGGGACTTTAGCTTTTCATCTATTCATACTTCTTAACTTCTTTTGGTTGGAATGAGTCATTGTCTTTACTTTCAGTGGGGCTAAGGAAACTCTATAAATAGCTTAAACTATGTCATGCACATTCATTAATTTTGTTTTCTTCACAAGTTTTTTTTTCTTTGTAGTTGAAGATTCTTGTCCTGGTTTGCTTCTCTGTTTGCTTAAGTGTCTATATACTCATAACTAATTCAGTCCCAAACTGTGTCCCAGCTACAAAGCTCTCCTCTTAAATACAGCTCAAATGTATTAATAATATTATCAATTTCATTTTCCTGAATAAGTCTTTCCCAAAGGCCTCTTCTAATCTGGAATAGACATTCCCTATATCTGTTGCACAGCTCTGACTTTGCGATGTTCCTTCACCATTATACTCATAGCAATGTTTTTTAAAATTTACTTCCTTGTTTTGGTTAGCACATTTCAAGCAATTTCTTGAATAAGTTTGAATCAAGGCAAATTTTTTGAGGACACGCGTCTTTAAAACTGGCTTTACTCTATGATCACTCCTGGTTGATAGTTTGGGTGAGTACAGAATTCTTGGTTGAGAATCACTTTCTTTCAAAATTTAAAAGGCATTGATTGTTCCACTGTTTCCTAGGTTTCAATGAGAATCCTAAGAAGTCTGAGGCCCTTTTTATTTTTAATGGTTTGTATATGACCTGATGATAATCTTTCAAAAAGTCTGTTTTATATACATATTGTGGTGGATGCTCCTATTAATGAGTTCTGGAAATTTTTATTCAATTATTATTGCCTCTTACACTTTTCCTTCTAGAATTTCTATTATTTGAATGTTAGATGTCTGGGATTAGTCCTCTAATTTTCTCATGCTTTTATTCTATATTTTCTATTTTTTTGTCTTTTTCTCTATTTTCCCGGACATATCCTAAAATTCATCTCTCAACTCTTCTATTTAGTATTTTTTTATTTCTTTTTTTTTAAATTTTTTTTTTATTTCTTCCTCCAGCATCTGTACGTCTTCTGAGTTCATCTTTTAAAATTTATTTTGGTTTCCATCTTTCATTTAAATTCTTTCCCTAAAGGTTTAAATGATAAACCTTATCTATCTATTCATATTTAGATTAGGGTGTTAAAAACTGGAATGGAAGCTCTGTTTGCATGAATAAGATTTTCAACTACAGTCTTTACCACAGAGTGATCTGGGTGGGGTATTTCATTCAACAACCCCTGTATCACTATCTTTGGGTCTTTTCTCAGGGGCTGTTGAATTCTCCACAGGATACCTCAATCTCCTATCCAGAGGGTTTATGCATAATTAGAAAATTAGTGGGGTAAAAATATTGGAATTCTCAACCTTTAAAACTCATTCAACAAATATTTGAGTATCCGTATTTTCCAGCCTCCATTCTAACCTCTGAAGTAAAGTGGTAAATAAAATTGAAAACTCCTTATATTACTATGAACAAAATATATAAATGTTTACTTAATCCCTTTGTTTTTAATATCACACCTCAATTTTCATCTATGCCTGCCTGCTCCTCAGTGTAGAGACTCTTTATACTCTTCTGAGGATAAATGCCTACTGTTTTGTTTGGGTAAATAAGGGACAGTCGTACCACTCCATAGAGCATAAACTGTGATCTACATGTCTAACAGCTTCTTAAACAGTTTTAGTTTTTACCCCACTTTTTAAGGTATTGGGTATGGCTGATTTTTGTCTTTTGGTTGTTTTGTACTATTCATGGGATTGGTTCTTTTTGGCTAGCATAGGATTCAGCTTTACTTGTCTGCAAAGGCTATAGATAGTAATAAATAGATTTATTTTCCAGCTTCCAAAATTTTGCTGTTGTTACTCCTTTCCCACTTTCTTTGTCGTTGTAGTTTATGCTTTTAAAAGATCTTTCAATTCTGAAAACTATAACACATTGATTAAAGATTGAAAAAGACACAAATAAATAGAAAGGTATATACTGTGCTCATGAATTGGAAGAATTAATATTGTTAAAATGTCTATACTACCCACATGAATCTATACATTCAGTGCAACCCTGATCAAAATACCCATGACATTTTTTTTCCACAGAACTAGAATAAATAATCCTAAAATTTGTATGGAACCCAAGAGATCCTGAATAGCAAAGCAATCCTGAGAAAGAAGAACAAAAGTGGAGATATCACAATACCAGGTTTTAAACTACTACTACAAAGCCAAGTAATCAAAATAGCATGATACTGGCACAAAAACAGACATATAGTTGAATGAAACAGAATAGAGGCCTGGAAATAAACCCATGCTTATATGGTCAGTTAATCTATGACAAAGAAGGCAAGAATATAGAATGGGAGGACAGTCTCTTCAACAAATGGTGCTGGAAAAGTTGGTCAGCACTATGCAAAAGAATGAAACGACCACGTTCTTACACCATACATTAAAACAAACAAACAAACAAACAAAACAAAACAAACAAAACCCTCAAACGGATTAAAGATTAAAGACTTAGATGTAAAACCTGAAACTCCTAGAAGAAAACACAGTCAGTAAACTCTTTGATATCAATCTTAGAGATATCTTTTTTTTGGATCTTTCTCCTCACACAAGGAAAACAAAAGCAAAAATAAACAAATGAGACTATATCAAACTAAAAACTTTTACACAGTGAAAACAAAATAAAAAAAAGGCAACCTAATGAATGAGAGAAGATATTTGCAAATGATATATATGACAAGGGGTTAACCTACAAAACGTACAAAGAACTGATACAACTCAACACACAAAAAAACAATAATCCAGTTTAAAAATGGGCAGAAGACATGTACAGACATTTCTCCCAAGAAGACATATAGATGGGCGACAGACACAAGGAAAGATGTTTAGCATCACTAGTTATCAGGCAAATGCAAATCAAAACCACAATAAGATATTACTTCACACCACTCAGAATGGCTAGGATGAACAAAAAACAAGAAATCAGGAGTGTTGGCACGGATGTAGAGAAAAGAGAACACTTGTGCACTGTTGGTAGAAATGTAAATAAATTGATGCAGATACTGTGTAAAACAGTATGAAGTTTTCTCAAAAAATTAAAAATAAAACAACCCTATGATCTTATAATTCTACTTCTAGTTATTTTTCTGAAGAAAAAAAATACTGATTTGAAAAGAGATATGCACTCTATGTTCATCAGAGTGTTATTTATAAGAGCTAAGAAATGTCCACTGAGAGATATATGGGTAAAGAAGATGTGACATATATCACTTGACCATATAATGTGATATAATATATATTAGTTGGTCATAAAAAAGATATAATCTTGCCATCTGCAATGACATGGATGAACCTTGAGGATTATGCGAAGTGAAATAAGTCAGACAAGGAGAAACATAAATACCATATTGTATGTCAATTATTCTTCAATAAAAAATACAGACAAATTAAAAAAGTCTTTTATGGTTTCAGAAGGCAGAGGTGTTAAATGAATGTGCTAATTGCTCTTATCTAGAGGTCCAAATGGTTTTTCATATTCTAACTTGCCATTTACCTATCCTCTTTTGTGAATTGTCTGAATGTCTCTGATTATTTAACATTGAAGCTTTAGTGTTTTCCTTACTTAATTTCATGAGCTCTTTCTTTGTTAGTGTATTAACCAATGACCTGAAATATCTTTAGGGTGACTGACCTCAAAGCTCACTGAGTTACCTATAGTTCTAGTGGTTTAGAAAGTATGCAGGTCATGAATTGCTAAGATGGAAGAGATGTAATGAAACTTACTCTGAATATTTTACCAAAATACATATATTTAAAATCACATTAAATGACAACCACCAATCACTACTAGACTTTAAACCTGTAACAGGCAGATATTCACCTTTAACAATATTAATTCAATAGAGTTGAACAGTTGATAAGTGTGAAGCACCATATGCCTGAAAGTACAAATACCAAGGGTCTGAATCCCTTCTTTATAGGATTTTCAGGAGAAAACAGATCAATAAATAATTATAAAACAATGAGGGCTGATCAATATCAGAAGCACAAATCGTAGGACAACTCATTTGACCTGTTAGGGAGAATTGGGGAAGTTTTGGAGCTAAACAGCTAATATTTGGGTGGACCTTGCAAGGTGAACGCAGGTTTTGCTAGGTTGCAAGTGTGACAAAAGGCATCCCAGGATGAAAAAAGAGAATGTGCAAAATGTTGCAGATGTAAAAAAAAAAATGTGTATTTAAAGAATGGTGAAAAGTCTTAAAGGGTTGCTGAAGGTATAGAAAATAAAAAGTTGAAACTGGACTTGACTGTAAAACCAGAATCTAGCCTAGTCCCCTTAATTTTACACACTGGAAATCAGTGCTAGAGAAGTTACAGGTTGTCAAAAATTCCACTCTTAACAACAGAACTGGGACTGGGACATAATATTCTGACTCATTTTAGAGCATTTTTTATTATATCACATAGTTCTTTGCCTCTCATTATAGATACAGATTATTTTCCTAAAAGCAAGTATAAAAAGGACTGATCAGATAATTTGGGAGACAAATTAGAATTCAATTCTAATCTATTGCTAGTGGCAACTTTGAAGTCCTTTGTAGAGAAGAATTCTAAGGCCTACAGAAAAATGCACAATTTCTTAATTATGTCTATTTACCACGGGCATAGGATGGGAAAAGTGGCACGTAATTATCTTCTGAGGATAGGAACCACCTAATGGGGAATGAGGAGTAGAGAATGAGAAAAAGAATACACCATATGTAATTTATGACTAATCTCCTTTTGGCTTAGTTTACATTACAAATTTATTCTTCTGAAAAAGTCCTTAAATTTTGGATTAGATCATTTGAAACCTCTCCCTTTTCAAAGTTAATTTCTTTTCTTGTTTTAGTTTGCTCATTTGGCCATTGAATATGCTTGCTATTCAGTATTTAAGATTACACAAAACTATTCTTTAGTCACTGTCATTCCTTTGGAGTGGAAATTTTCTTGTTTTTTCAATCCTTCAAATTATTGCTATGCATTTTTGTTGCAAAAAACACATTTCTGTCAGATTTTAGTTTCTCACTCAAATAAATAGGTATTTATTAAGACTGCATTTCTTAGAAATGAAAACAATCATCGACTGTGTTCAAGCATGCACTTATTTGGAATCAGGTACATAAGAAGGAAAAGTCTTTTTATAATGTAGAATTATTTTAAAAATCGATTATTACTTCTTACAAATGTAGAGCATACAAAAGATTCTCATCATTTTTTAAAGTGTAACATTAAGTAGATATAGGTATTATCTTTTAGCATACTATGTAATTTTTTCTAAATTTTTCCACAACCTATTTATTTTATCTGTATTTTCAGCTATAAATATCTACTTGTATTTTTTAAAGACCCATACTATTTTTCCCTATGTGATTTGACCTAAAATGACATTCTACGTATATGAGGTAATTTATTCATTCTTCTACTTTCTGATGCTTGCCAGTTCTACATGCCATTGTAGATCCTTCTAGAAAGCACTTCTGAAGAATTGTGTTTTATTCTGGCTCTCTTGAGTAACTTGTTGAGAATTCTTGGAATAAACCAGAAGGAAGGCTACAGAGACAAAAGAACACTATAGCTTCCTCAAAGTTAATGAAACAGAATCCCCTGACTCATGTTAGTAATCAAACTAAAATGGCAATTTTCACATTAATGACTTCTATTTTATGTAGAATATACTTATACTGAAATTTATAAATAGGAAAACAACAATTTCAGCTATAATTGGAGCCTTTTAGAAAATAAAATAAAAACCTATTCCCATTAGTAAAAAATTGGGGTTTAAACCTAGAGAACAAGTATTTTAAAAATTTAATAGAAAAAAAATCCCTGATTTGCACTCTGTGTAAACAATTAGGTTTGAGAATATTGCTGTATAACACAGAAAATACCAGCTAGACTGTCTGAAGTCTTCAATGACAGAGAAACAAACAAAAAAGCTAGCTCTACAACAATGAAAATATGGAACTTGGAGTGTCTGGTGGCCATAAATATACACCTTTATTAGCCTAACAATTTATATACAGTTCATGCAATTAGCAAGTTTGACAAATATGATCATCACTCCTAAGTTGAAACAAACAGTCTTTGCTAAGAGCAAAGGATGGTTATTCAGCAGATGGTATTATTTTTCTTGCCAATTTATATTCATAAAACTCAATAAATGCTTAGCTTTAAAAATGTCAAATAACTGAGATTTCAGAATAATACATACCAACTAATCTGCTCTGCTTATCTCCACCCTGTCACTCTCCTCTTCAAGAGCTCAAACAAGATAGTATGATTGACACCAATGAAAGCAAAAACCTAATCTTGCTTACTGCTACATGGTCTTATCTATAATGTACCATGTCAATATCTTATAAAAGATAACATAATTCAGAGCAATAATATACCCCAGAGTGCTAATCTACCACACACACACACACACACACACACACACACACCACACACACACATACACACACACACACACTCACACAGTATGTAGAACATTTTTTTTTATTCCTGCTGGAATTGCCACCAAGAAGAAAACGTTTCACTGCCAACTAAATAAGAGTTCATTTCCAGTCTGGTGTTAAAAGCTAGAGTTTTAAATACATAAAAAATTGGGTTTGAATCCTAACTGCCATTTATAAGCTGTGTGACAATTCGTCAAGACACTTAAACTCTCTGGTCTCAGCTTTTTTATTCATAAAGTTGTGAACATGGGGTTCTTCTGAATATTAAAAAGGCATTTACGTGTAGAGATCTTAGCATAATGTTTGCATAGAGTATATATATAACAAAATGGTAACTAATAATATTGGCTTAGTTATTAGAGAACTAAAGTTTTACATAAAGTAAGGAGTTGTCCCTAAGGTGCATTCAATGCAACTTTGACTTTTAAAAATTCCTTTTTGTCACTTTGATTTTCTAGGGAGAAAACCTCACGCCATTTTTCTTGAATTTGCTTTGAATTGTAAAAGAAATTTGTAGGCAATTGAAGCAGTTACACTGTACTACATATGCAGAAAACTGACAGCTGGTTTTCAAGATTTGCCAAGAGTTCCCAACATTTTTTCTCAAACACACCTGAAGGCTACCATGCAAAAGTGGTAAGTCAGCTGCTCTGGGAGACTGCTACAGGGATAGGGCAGGACAGGACTTAGGAACAGAACTAGCCAAGACTCTGTCCTTCCCACCCAGCAGACACTTGCTCTGTCCCTTCCCTGCCCCAAGACACAACCTTCTGGCTATAGATCAGAGGAGTCTTTCTTTTTTGTACAAGAACAACGAAAGCAAAAAACATCTTAGCAGTGTGGGTTTTTACCTGAACTACTTAGAAGCCCCTGAATTCCCCCAAATCCCTACTCTACAGTGGAATTGCCATTACTTGGGTGAGCATCTGAGTCTTTTTTGGAGTCTGATGGGACACAAGGGATGACTATTCTGTCTTCAGAAACATCTGATTCTATCTCCTTTAGTCTCCTCTTCTTTTATGCCCATCCCCCAGCTTATTGTCTTTCTTTCCAACTTTATAACTAGTTCACTGATTTAAAAATCAATAGAACAAATAAACAGTCAGGCATAACACTGTTCATTGCAGTGCTGTTTGTAACTTAAAAAGTCCTATCAACTGGTAGAGCTGTATATGTGTACAGCTGTATATGTGTACAGCTGTATATGTGATTAAGTGTAATAATCTCCAATACATATTACATAGAAAAGGCAGTCACAGAATAACACATGCAGAGTATCACTTTCAGTAATAATAATTCTTTGAGCGCCTAGGTGGTTCAGTTGGTTAAGCATCTAACTTCTGCTCAGGTCATGATCTCACAGCTCCTGAGTTCAAGCCCCACATTGGGCTGTGTGCTAACAGCTCAGAGCCTGGAGCCTGCTTCAGATTCTATATCTCCCTCTCTCTCTCTGACCCTCCCCCACTCACGCTCTGTCTCTGTCTCTCAAAAATAAACATTAAAGAAAATAATTCCCATAATTCTAATATATGAGTATTCATTTAAAAGTTCTGGAAGTTTATACATCAAATGGTATCATTGCTAAGTGGATACTTTTAGGGAGAGCAAATCCAAAGAAACGTGAAGGACTTTCTCATATTCTGTATTGTTTCAAGTATTTTGTGACATGAAGATACTTATATATTTATATATTACTTACACAATAAAACTGTATTCATTTAAAGAAAAAAAAAACCTCATAGTAGAAATCTTAGGAAATACAAAAAAAGTAGAGACAATGCAGAAAAAGCACATATAATTCTACAACCCAACATTTCTTACTATATTTTTTTTTATTTTTCCCAATACATTTCTATACATATATGCACACATTAAATTTTTAAAGCATTATTGGGACTAATTTTATTAACCTGATACCCTAAAATGTTTGAAATATCAAAAAAAGGTAATTTCTATTAAGAAGCAGCAGTAGTAATAAGTGGGCAAGCAGGCTGTGGTTTCTAGCTATATAGCTCGAAATCCAGTTGAAGACACGATACATAGAACAAGGATGCTACAGTGATACACACACACACACACACACACACACACACACACACACACACACGTTTTCCATGTTATCAATCCCAGTCAGGTCAGAGCAGCTGAAGATTGCCTGGGGGCCCGCACTGTCTTAAGCTACTGACCTAATTCTTAGTACTTCATTCTGGTCCATTTCCTGCATGACCTCAGAATGTGTCATTGTGAATTCCATAATAGACAGCAGTTGCAAATTTTGGAATGTGGATTTTGATATACGGCTCTAATAAATGTAATGGACATGACACTGAAGCTCTGTGAGCCTCAGGTTCCTCCTCTCTATACTGAACTCAACAGCCCCTTCCAGTATAAACAGTCTAATTTACTAAAAACCACAAAGAATCATGTTGAATGGACCACCACTACATGCTACTTTCAGAGATCTTAAATTAATCCCACAGCCAAGCTTCCTGCAAAATGACTTCACTGTTGCATTGTGTGGCATTTGTCTCCATTCTCCAGAATGCTCACCAGATGGTGAAGGAGTGTATCTATCCATGTTGCAACATTTTCACAGTGTTCCTTGCCACTCACTATTCAAAAGTTGTAAAAAACCTGTGGAAGCAAGTACTCAGCTGGAAAATGTGGCTTTCTTTTTAGGAATTGTCTGCAGGGCAACACAGGGGCCCCAAAAAAGCGATTGTATGATGATACCTATGATCCATGGTTTTGATCTTCTTTGAAGTTTATTAGAAAACAAACTTGAAACTGTATCAATCTTGACAGGCATGGGAGTCAGAAGCACAAAGAGGAAATGTGAATCTCTCCCAATATTCTATTTAGTTTTATTATACAATCATGAAACTCATTATAATTTGAGATCTGCACTATTACTATGAAGGAGATAGTACATAAATATTTAATCTTATCACTGTGGTAAAATCTTGAGAATAAAATCATGGTTTGATACTATCAGCCATTGTGAAGGAGAAGAATAACAAAGTTTTCATCAACATCATATGAAGTTCATGTTAGAAGCTTTTAATGAAACAGGGATAGATTAACTTCAAGTAAACAGTCATACTAAAATTGTTGATTATTTTGTTTGGAAATCTGTTGTCTATAGAACAATGAGGGAAAACCATAAAGTCTTACTATCTCCAAGGAGAAGTCATGCTTTTAATGATACCAAGCCATCCATGATATGAAAATCTTTTTATTTGAAAAAGGTTAACAATCATCAAAATGGATGGTATGGGGGCCAAATATCACTTAAGCAATATTTTACAGAAACTGCAAATTTGTTGAGAGAGGTGACTACAGTATCAATTACTGGTGTTCCCTGTTTCAGAAGAGAAGTTGACTCCTGCCGTATCTCTAAAGAGTAATAACTTCCTTCTGTTCGGTTTTGCGTTTTCTAAGTGTACATGATAAACAACAGAAAAGTAAGTCTTTTTCATAGTTTTAAATTGAAGTGTGATTGACATATAATATCCCATTAGCTTCAGGTGTACATCACAGTTATTCGATATTTTTATACATTATAAAATGATTCCCATAAATTTAATTACCATCTGTCATCATACAAATTTTGTATTGTATTATTCACTATATTTCCTATGTGGTATATTACATCCCCATAGCTTATTTATTTTATAACTGGAAGTTTGTACCTTTTAATTACCTTCACCTGTTTTGTCCCCAACCCCTACCACAAACAAGTCTGTTTTTAGCACTTATGTGTAACATCCATTAAGTATCAATATGGACGTTATTCTGAGTCTTATGGACAAGAAGAAATCAGATAAGGAAAGTGGATTTGTTTTCTGATCTATCTCTTAAGTTCAATCTTTCTGTATGTATTTTCTCTCTAAAGAGAGGAATGTCCTTATGATTACAGAATTATCACTGGGTGGATGGTTCAATTACTAAACAGTTGTCTATAGAATTTCCTCAAAATCATATTTATTCCATAATGTTCCCCTATAAGATAAAATTGAATCCACAATCTCTTTCCTAGCATTCAACAATGTCCCTCAGCTAGCCCATCACATTTACTAAAGAGTTGATAGTAAAACAGGACTACTAGTACAATAAGAATAAAAGAATGTTCCTCAGTGCTACTCAATAGTTTTCATTCAACATGTGTTTTAACACTGAAACAAATCAGAAATAAGACAAAGATGATCACTATCTCCAGTATTTCATGCTGCTCAGGAAATTCTGATGTAAGCAATCAAGAAAATGAATATGAGCTTCAAGTGTTTGAAAGGAGGGGGCCAAATTACACTTTAAGATGACAATTCTATAACTGTTCAGGAGAATCAACTAAAATGTGTAAGGAAGGAATAACATTATGACTTATAATAATGGTAGAACACTATAAAATACATACACACAATAGATTTTTTATATAACAGTAATAACCAGTTAGAAAATGGAGACGATTCCATTTACAATAGTCAGAAAACATATACAATATCTAGAAATAAAGTTAATAAAAATGTGAAGATCTTATATAAATAATATTGTAAAACTTCATTGAAGGACATTTTACAAAACTAAAAAGTATGTAAACATATGCAATTTCCTGGGTGGGAAGACTGAGTATTACAAGGAAATATTAATTTATAACTTAAATGCACTTAGTTTGGCCCTAAAATGTTAAACATTTCTTAAATATGCAATTTGATTTCTGATATCTACTTTCTTCTTGAAGACATTTTTCTTGGAGCCCCGTGACAACTCTTTCTAATTTAGGCTCCCTACTTTCTAGGCCTATTATACTGTTGTCATTCTGTAATTTATTTTTATATGACACCTGGGCTAGTTCCAGCACTCGTTGTACTCTGAGTTATCTTCTGTATAGGATTCTTGTTGTTTTGTTTGGCTGAAACATATCTTCAAAAAATGTTTTTTTCATTAGGAAGGACGTGTAGGAAGTAAACGTATAAACTTAAACCCTATTATGTTTCATCACATGTTTAGTTTGTCCTAACATTCCATAGTTTGGCTATCAATTCTGGGTTCTAATTAATCCTTCTCAGAACTCTGAAACATTGCCTCATCTGTTCCAGATACCAGCTTTGCTGATGAGAAGTCTGATTACTTTGAAAGGTCCTTTTTTGTTCTCTAGCAGCTTTTAGGATCAATTTCTTATCCCTGGAATTCCAAAATTTTGTCATGTGTTTTGGTATGTATTCTTTTCCCCTCTGTTGAGCACTGGATAAAACTTTTCAATATGAGGACTTAAATCACTCTTCAGGTCAAGATTTTTTTCCCCCAAATATTTTTCCCCTGCCCCTTGTCCCTCCACTACGTCTCACATTTTTCATATTTCTTTTTTCCGTCACATTTTACATCCTTGTCTTTTTGTTCCACATTCTGGAAAATCGCTTGATCAATTCAATATTCAAGCATGTTCAGTGTTTCATCTAATCTTCCTATTTTTTTCTTCAGCACCTGCTCCTATTTCACGGAAACTTAATCATACTTAATGAACATATTTTTCTCCTTAAACTCTCTGAAAACTTAACATTTTAAGTTTTTTTTCCCCCCCTATACTTTGTATCATCTCTGTTTCTCCCGGAAACAGAAGACAAATTTTCGTCAGAAAAATGCATTTGTTTTGTTCATTCATTACTTTCTTTTCATTCATGCTATTGGTTTTCTTCAAATGTCCAGTGATTCTTTCTTTACTGTGAATATTTATAATTTAAGAACTAGGAGTTTCTTAGATGGTTGGCAGGGGTCTCATAAGTGGTTGTGCAGTACTTATAAATGGATTAGTTAGCAATCTAATGCAAATTCAATCACAAACTCAATGGGATTTCTTGGGAGGACTTCACAAATAGATTATAAAATTAATTTTTGTATTTAAAAATTAATACTTTTATTTTTTTTATTTTTTTATTTTTTTTTAATTTTTTTTCAACGTTTATTTATTTTTGGGACAGAGAGAGACAGAGCATGAACGGGGGAGGGGCAGAGAGAGAGGGAGACACAGAATCGGAAACAGGCTCCAGGGTCTGAGCCATCAGCCCAGAGCCTGACGCGGGGCTCGAACTCACGGACCGCGAGATCGTGACCTGGCTGAAGTCGGACGCTTAACCGACTGCGCCACCCAGGCGCCCCATAAAAATTAATACTTTTAAATTAGCAAAATCAAGTGAGGATAACTGGGGAAATTCTAAAAAATAAGATTAAGAGGGTGCATGTTTTCTCACATACTAAACTGTACTTTTTTAGCCATAATAATTATAACATTATAATTTTGGTATAGGAATAGGCTGTAAAGATTAAAAAAATGGAGCCATTATTTCAACCATTATTACCTTTAATAAAATATAGAAGTAACATTTTAAGCCAATAAGGAAACTATGGATTATTTAATAAATAGTGTTCTGAAAATTTAGGAATCAGAGGTAAAGAATATTAGTGCTCTGACTTACTGTAAAATTAATTCCATAAATATTAAAGATTTAAACATGTAAGGCAAGTCCATAAAGGACTAAAATAAAATGTAGGTATATATACATGCTGGGGTAGGAAAAGTCTTGCTGAGGATGTATAGTATATTTTTATTTTTCATATACTTGTTTATAGGCTATATATTAAAGAATTTAAAACTTATGTTTATTAAGGGAAAATATCTATAAATGGAAAATTATAAATGTGGGTTGGAGTGGTAGAAAAGCAAAGAAAAAAATATTCAGAAGTCCCTAAAAGTAATGTTGTATATATAGAATCATCCTGACTTGTATATATAAAATCACCCTACCCCTGCTGTATAGGGGTCTATACAGCAAAGAAAAAATAAGGTAATTTGATGACAAATTACTCCTAGTGCCCCCATTTTACACATCAGCAAATTGAGACTTGGAAGTTTACCAGACTTTCTGAGGATCACATAACTAAGAGTGAAGAGCTGTGATCTGACTCTAAAGAGTCTGGTTTCAGAGTCCATCTCTCACTCCTATGCTGTACTGCAGATTCCAGCCAACCCTCTGGTATGAATTTTATATACCTCTCTGTGAGACTTTGCTTATAATACTTCTTAACCCAGAACCCAGAACTCTTCTTTCCTGCCCTACCAGTTCCCCTTGTATTTCCACACCCAGTTCCATTAAAAACTTCTCTACAAAGTTTTTTCAACAATTCCAGTCCTTCTTGGAATTCCCTCCTCCCTTGGATTGAGAACACTCCGTTGGTTTTCTGCCTACTTCTCAGTCACTCTTTTTCAATCTCTTTGTTGGATTCTTCTTTCTCTACACATTTTTTTTTCACTCTACTCAGTGTTTCTGTGAGTACATTTATTCCCCAAACTGTAACATCTACCGAGTTATGTTCTGAAAATGCTAGCTTTGATCGCTGTTCTGCATTCCATAGATATCCATCCACCTGAGTGTTCAGACATCACAAACTCGGCATTTCCAACATTGGTATTTATTTGTCTGCTATTTTTACTGTCTTACTGAAATGTCACCATCATTCACTCAGCTAGTGAAGTCAGAAATCCAAGCATGATCTTTCCCTTTCTCAAGCCCAGGTTCGGTCTGTTTAACTCTATAAATAGCTATTGAGATTTCCCCCTCTCTTCTAAATTCCCTTAGTTCAAGCCCTTTTTGTTTCTTATGTGAGCTGGTTTTCCTCGTGCCTGTTATCCCTCTCTTCATTCCAATTTGATCTCCACATCAGCATTTCTCAAATTTGAGAGGTCACAGATTTCCAAGGACACTTCTATAACTCTCAAAGGCACACAGTCTCTATATGATAAACTTTCAGCAAAAAGTTACATACTTTTCATCAGATGACAATATGTGGTTAATGTGATAATTCATGCATTGGTAAATGCAAAGGAAAAATTCAGACACATGATCCAGAAAATGTTTGCATTTGATTTTTCTAAAGTATATTAAAAATGAAATCTCTACTCTGAAAACTATAAAATATTGATGAAAGAAGTTGAAGATGACACAAACAAATGGGAAGATATTTATGCTCATGGATCAGAAGAACACATATTGTTAACATGTCCATACTACCCAGAGCAACAGATTTAAAGCAACACCTATCAAAATACCAACAGCAGTTTTCACAGAACTATAACAAATAATCCTAAAATCTGTATGGACTCAAGAAACTCTGATAGTCAAAGCTATCTTGAAAAAGAAGAACAAAGCTGCAGGCATTATAATCCCAGATTTCAAGATATACTACAAAGCCATAGTAATAAAAACACTATGGTACTGGGACAAATATACACAGATCAATAAAACAGAGTTTAGAAATAAACCCAAGACTATATGGTCAATTAGTCTTCAACAAAGGAAGCAAGAATATGGAATGAGGAAAAGTCTCTTTAGCAAATGTTGTTTGGAAAACTGTATAGCTACATGCAAAATAATGAAACTGGAGCACATTACTATAACATATACAAAAATCGACTCAAATTGAATTAAAGACATAAATGTGAGACCCAAAACTATAAAAATCTTAGAAGAGAGCACAGTAATAATTTCTCTGACATCAGTCATAGCAACATTTTTCTAGATAGGTCTCTTGAGGCAAGGGAAACAAAAGCAAAAATAAACTATTGGGACTACATGAAAATAAAAAGCTTCTGCACAGAGAAGGAGAGAGTCAACAAAACTGAAAGAAAGCCTACTGAATGGTAGAAGATATTTTCAAATGACATATCCAATAAAGTGTTAGTATCCAAAATATATAAAGGAATTATATATCTCAACACAGAAAAAACAAATAATATAATTAAAAATGGACAGAAGACCTGTACAGACATTTCTCCAAAGAAGACATCAGATGGCCAACAGACACCCAAAAAGATGCTCAATATTACTCATCATTGGGAAATGCAAATCAAAACCACAATGAGATATTACTTGATACTGGTCAGAATGGCTAAAATCGAAAACAAAAGAAACAACAAGTGTTGGTGAGGGTGTGGAGAAAAAGGAACCCATGTGCACTGTTGGTGGGAATGCAAACTGGTGCAGCCATTGCAGAAGACAGTAGGGAGGTTCCTTAAAAAATTAAAAATAGAAGTACCATGTGATCCAGTAATTCATTATGGGATATTTACCCCAGAAATATGAAAACACTAATTCTAAAAGATATATGCACCCCTATGTTTATTGAAGCATTACTGACAATAGCCAAATAATGAAAGTGCCCATCAATAGATGAATGGATAAAGAAGATGTGGTATATATAATGAAATATTACCCAGCCAAAAAAAAAAAAGAATGAAATCTTGCCACTTGCAACAACATGGGTGGATCTAGAGAATATAATACTAAATGAAATAAATCAGTCAGAAAAAGACAAATACCATATGATTTTAGTCATACTTGGAATTTAAGGAACAAAGCAAACAAAAAAAGAGACAAACCAAGAAAGAGACTCTTACCTACAGAGAAGAAACTGATGGTTACCAGTTGGGTAAATGCTTGATGGGGATTAAGAGTTCACTCATCATGATGAGCACACTCATGAGTAATGTACAGAACTATTGAATCACTATATTGTATTGTGTTGTATGTTAATTATACTGGAATTAAAAATTATATTAAAACTTAAAACACAAAATTAAAAACATATATATTACAAAGACTCTTTCAAATACACAACTTTAAATGGTGTCAAAATGTTTTCATGACAAAACTTTAGACTAATTTTTCTCCCTTTGAATAAAATCACCACACTGCTTAAAGAAAAAAAAGCATGACATTCAAGACACAGCAGTTCACGATAGATGGCTTCTTTTTCATTTTTCTGTCACCCCTTCCCCATCACCCCTGTGTCACCTACTGCAACCTATTTGGGGCTGTCTGGTGCCTTTCACACTACAGTATTTTCTTGGATCAATGACACCAAACCATAATATAGCTTTCCTAATCTAGCTAGTTTCTCATCCTTTAAGTCTCAGCTCAGGGATTTTCATCTCTGGGAGAATCTCTGATTTTCTTCTCCTCTCTTTTTCAGTCTTGAAATGATATTTGTGCACCTATAGCATGCCATGGCATAATTGACCATTTGTCCTTCTGTTTAACCATCTTGTCTGCTGGGTCCATAAAATGTGGAACTGTCTTAATGCACCTTCCAGTCTCCAAGCCTACTACAGTTTTGAGGCACTTAATACATGTTTGTTAAATGGATCAATAACCTTCCAGCTATACTTATCTTCCCTTTTTCTACTGCAACTCATTCATTCATTTACCCATTAACTAGTCACTTATCTATTAGTTTCGGAGAACATAAAGAAGAATAAGACATAGCTCTATCTGCTACCGAGCACTTTATTATTGTACTGTATCATCTCTCTCTTTTCCCCGTAATCATTTAGTTGCATTAGTCTTTTCTTCACAAGAATAGTAGAGTCTCATCATATCTTCTCTGCTCCACAAAGTTCTTAGACTGTTGTAGAAGTCCAATATATATTTGTGGAATAAGGGATATTTTGCTTTTAGGGGATACCTATTAATGTGTAGTTCTATCAGAGGACCCTGCTATGTAGAAATCTCGAAGTGCTACACTCCAAAGCAGTTGTAGCAACTTAGAGATTTTGTGGCATAAATGTCCTAAGTGGGCTGATGGGTGGAATTGTGAGTTCAGGAAAGAAACAGAATGTTGTATATGATTCCAGGTCATTAGCCGATCTCTGAGAATGATACTGATTTTGTCAAGATAAATAGACTAATATGTAGTGAATTTTAGTCAGAATTAAATATTAGTTTTACAATATTTATGGACTACTTATTTACATATTTACAGATAAAGAAAACAAAGCAATTGATCTAGGCTGATAGGTACAAAAAAGTATTTTTAGTTCTGGTGGCTCTATCTCTTATTATTTCTGGATAAACATGTTATTGATCTTTCAATACTAGATAACAACAGAGCTAACAGTTTTTGAGCGTTTATATCAGTTAAGCTCAGTTTTAAGCATTTTTACATGTGTTAGTACATTAAATATTTACAATAACTCCTATTATACCTATTTCATTGCTAGGAAAACTGAAGCATAGACAGCCTCAGTAACTTGCCCAAGGTAACTTGGCTAGTTAGTGTGGAGCTGGAACTTAAACACTGGCAATCTTCACTTTTTACAATTGATTTATGCTACTTATAAAAGGAACACTGGACTGGTTGTTACAAAACCAGGTTTCTTTTTTTTTTAAGTTTTTAATGTTTATTTATTTTTGAGAGACAGAGAGAGACAGAGTGTGAGTGGGGAAGGGGCAGAGAGAGAGAGAAAGGCACAGAATCTGAAGAGGCTCCAGGCTCTGAGCTGTCAGCACAGAGCCCGACTCGGGGCTCGAACTCACAAGCTGTGAGATCATGGCCTGAGCCAAAGCTGGACACTTAACCAACTGAGCCACCAAGGAGCCCCACAAAACCAGGTTTCTAATCTTGAACTCATGATACAATAGTGGAGAGAATTTAAGGATGTCATTTCATTTTATCTTCTGAGTTTCATTGTCTTTGCACCTCTTACAGCCTGTGAGGAGAAGTCTTTATATATTATAATCTGAAAAGTGTTATAAATTCAAGGTTTTTTTTTTTCCTACATTCAAGTTAATTTTAAGAGTCTGGGAAAGAGTCTTCCAGAAAGTCTTTGTGAAGGCAGAGACAAGGTGAGGCACCAGCACTGAATGTTCAGACTCCTACTAACCATGTTAAGCTGCACATTTTATTGCTAAACCTAAGGGAGGGATTAGAGGCGAGGAGATAGAAAGCAAGAAGGTATGTAGCCTGGCTTTTTAGAGTAGTATATTCTCTTGATTAGTTTAAGAGCATTAACAATTACTTCTAAGATAAGCAGGGTTAAAGGGGATTCAGGGAGGAGTAAAATTATAAAAACATACAATCAAATTATTAAAAATTATCAGAACTACCTGTAAAAGCATATATAGTTTCATTGTATCTTTCTTTCAAAAAAAAATTACGCTCTAGCTGGTTGGTATCAGCAATCTGGTGATGAACACTCCTCATATATCATGCATAGAACAGTTGACACTATGCCTAGTGCACTTGCATTATTTGCCTAGGAGTTAGAAAGCCCAAGTTGTGTGCCCATTTGGTTCCAGGTCAATAAAGAAGTGGATATCTTCCTCTGGGGAGATGTGTTTCCTCCAGTAATAGGGAGCATCTTGAAGTACCTGCCCCCTCTCCAACTCAAAGGGACACAGTGAAGATTGGTAAGACAGTGCCTGTAAAGTTCTTTGAACTCTTTACAAGATAAAACATACACAGACATACTGGCATGAGAAGCACTATCCTTAACTCCTTGATAGATGAGAGCAACAAGAAGGAAACAAAAATATCTCAAAGGCAGTCCCCAATTATAAAAATATTGGGCAGGGATGGAAAATGTTATTGGATAGAAAACAACAAAAATAGCAACAACACTGAATCCAAACTAATATTTGTACTCTACATTCTACAGATTCTCAGAAGGCCCTTCATTGCCCCAGAGTATTATTAGCATTTTACTGGCATGTTGCAGCGAATATTTTAACTTATGTGGTCTTTGGTTTCTGAAAAGGTGCTTAAAAATTCTTCATAGAAATACTTTTCATGAAGAAGTACAACCACAACACAGAAGAAATTTAAGTATCTACTAAACATATGAATGAGTGCTCACCCTCATTACTACTCAGGGAAATGGAATGATCTCATTATAGAGTCTCCTTATTTGGAAAAAAAAAACAAAAAACCAGAAAGTCTGACAATATCATGTGTTTCTGACTAGGATTTAGAGTGACAGGAATTCTCATACACTTTTCATACACTTAATCAAACACTTTCCTTTCACCTAGTAAAGTTAAAGATATACATGACCCAGGATTCCAATCTTTGTTATTTCCCCTACAGAAATGCATGCTTTAGGCACCAAGATACATGTGTGTGAAAGTTCATAATATCTTTATTCATAATATTCCCAATCTAGAAACTGCTCAATTTCATAACAAAAGAATATTGTGCAAATAAATTGTAGGCCCTTTATACAACACAATACTATATACTGATGAAAATCCTCAGTTACACGCAACACTGATGTATTGTACAAGTATAATATTATGTAAAAGAAGGAAAACATAAAAGCATCTACAAGATTAGTCCATTTACACAAAATGCAAAAAAAAAAAAAAAAACTAAACTGAACTCCATTGTTTTGAGATGCATATATAGGTAGGAAACCACACCACAAAGGAAAGCAGGAAAAGAGAAAGAAAGGTTAGGATAGTGGTTAACTCTTTGAAAAGGAAGACACAGAAATAAATAGGGTATTTCTGAGGGATGATTAAAATTGGTATTTACTTTACAACTATTTGTTAAACTTAACACTACGTTTTATGTACTTTTCTAGATGTTTGCTATATTTCACAATTAAAAAATTTACAAAGACACTATTAAGCTATAGTAATCAAGGCAGTGTGGTACTAGAGAAAGAAGAGACAAATAAATCAATGAAACAGAGTAGAGGGCCCCAAAATAGACCCATATAAATGCACTCAACTGATCTTTTACAAAGAAGCAAAGGCAATAAAATGGAAAAAAAGATATTTTCAACGAATGGTGCTGGAATATATGGACATCCACATGTAAAGAAAAAAAAAAAGAATCTAGATACAGACATTACACTCCTCACAAAAATAAACTCAAAGCAGTTAGCAGACCTAAATGTAAAACACAAAACTCCAAAATCCTAGAATATAACATAGGTGGAAATCTAGATGACTTTGAGTTTGATCATGACTTTTTCGATACAACACCAAATGCATAACCCCTGAGAGAAATAATCAACAAGTACACCTCATTAAAACTGAAAGTTTCTGTTCTGTGAAAGACAATGCTAAGAAATGAGAAGACAATCCACAGAACAGGAGAAAGAATTTGCAGTGATATATCTGATAAAGGAGTGTTATTGAAAATACACACAAAAATCTAAAAACTCAACAATAAATAAATCAGAAACTAGATTTAAAAAAGGGCCAATTCCTTAAGAGACCCCTCGTCAACAAAGACACTCAGATTGTAAATAAGCACATGAAAAGATGTTTTACATACGTCATTAGAAAAATGCAAATTAGGGGCGCCTGGGTGGCGCAGTCGGTTAAGCGTCCGACTTCGGCCAGGTCACGATCTCGCGGTCGGTGAGTTCGAGCCCCGCTTCGGGCTCTGGGCTGATGGCTCAGAGCCTGGAGCCTGTTTCCGATTCTGTGTCTCCCTCTCTCTCTGCCCCTCCCCCGTTCATGCTCTGTCTCTCTCTGTCCCAAAAATAAATAAACGTTGAAAAAAAAAAAGAAAAATGCAAATTAGAACAAGGAGATACCACTTCACACCTAATAGAATGGCCAGAATCTGTAACACTGACCGTGCCAAATGCCAGTGAAGAGAGGAAACAGGTGCTCTTATTCATTGCTGGTGCCAATGGTTCAGGCACATTTGAAGACAGCGTGGAGATTTCCTACCAAACTAAATACACTCTTACCATATGATCTGGCAATTGAACCACTTCGAATTTACCCCCAAAAGTTGAAAACTTTCATCCACACAAAAACCTGCAAATGCATAGTTATAGCAGCCTTATTCGTAATTGCCAAAGCTTGGAAGGAGTAAGCTGTCCTTCACTAGGTGCCCAAATAAATAAACTGGTACATCTGGACATCTGGTGGTACATCTGGACAAGGGAATATTATGGGAAAGCCCTATCTTCTGCTCAATTCTGCTGTCAAACTAAAATTGTTCTAAAAAATAAAATCTATTAAAGAAAAAACTCAAAAACAAAAAAACAAAAGCCTGAGCACTTGTGGCTTCCTGGAAGTTTACAAAAATTCCCCAAAGCTTAAAGAGATTAAAAAAAGATTAATTATTTGGAAACTTTTTAACTCTAAATCAACTACATAAGTGCTGATGAAGATCACCTGGTGAATAACAAAGATTTTACATGAAATGTCTCCTTAAATAACATACACTTACTGGGAAGAACACAAAATCCAAATTGCAAACTGTTAGCAAGGGAAAGAACTGAAGACTTCCTCTTCAAAACTGCCAGGCTCCTCTGGTTTAATTGAAATTGATGGCAGAGACAACAGAGCACACTTAATTGAATTTTAATCTTAATGATCTCTAAGCCATGTTTGAAACATAAACATACATGTGAGAGTTCTTCAAGATGTTGGATATGAATGTTTTCATAATTCAAAAGCATACTTTGCTTATGAATCTCTTTTAAACAAGCTTTGGCTGGGAATTCTTTTCTTCCAGATGTTTGTTGTTGCATAGACACAACCTCCATCTCTCTGCATATAATTTCAAACAAAGTTATAAGGAGTATATTTATTTTACAAAAGTAAGATTCAAATGAATTGTCCGTAGGTTTATATAGTGATGAATACTTAAGTCTCATAAAGTCCTTCAGATAGCATCTCTTCACCTGAAAAAAGACCTCATTACTTTCAAACCTAAAAGCATTTTATATTTCTAAGGTGTTATTAAATTGGCCATTATTAACAATTTTGGTAAAAAATAAGCTGTCCAAATCATACATGGAAAATTATTTTTTGTTATATACATTTTCATTTAAAAACCCTGTTTAAGCAACTTACACGAGGCAAAATAGTTTGATGGTTAGGAGGATAACCTCTAAAGTCATATCTGGATTTAAATCCCAGCTTTACCCTTTACTAACTTAGACAAGCCATATTGCCTCTCTGTGCCTCAGAACTTACTTCCTGTTAGGTATGTCTTATTCTTACAAGGATGAAAAATATATCCCATGTAATGCACTTTGCAAGCTCCAAGCACAGGGTGAGCACTCAATAAATGTTACCTATCAGCAGCAGCAACATCTTCTAGAATCTTCTTGATCTTGTAACCATACTGTTTTATTCCACTTTTTTCCCCTACTATGAAGTGCTCTTTCAGGCCACCTTCCTCCTCAGCTGTGGTTCCCTTGGATTTCTAGCAAAAGGTGGTGAAGCCATACATGCTTTTCTTCTCTTTCTCTTTCTGAAACCTTACTAAAATGAAAGTAAAGAAATAAAAAAACACACAAATCCACAAAGGCAGAGGTAATGGGGAGGAGAGATCGGCAAAGGAGAGATTCCAACTGATTTTTCACAATCAGACAGTGGATAGAGGAGTGGAAACCGCCTTATCCCAATGCAGGAAAATGGAGCAAATTTGAAGAGAAAGTGAACTAATATGTTCTGGTAAGCCCAGAAAGATTCAGTGCTTAGAGGCAGCACACACTAAGGAAGGCAGGAATTTACTGAGAGGCCGAAAGTGTATTAAAATTATATGGAAGCATTGGATCCCAACTACTTCTCTCTCCTCTAGGACACTGAATTTTTCCTTTCTGGAGAAAACAAGCTAGAGAGATCTCAAACTACGAACATCAGACATTGTGGTAAAGAAGGTGAGGCCCAAAGGTGAAAACAGATGCTTAACTGCGGAGTTCCCAGTAAGATGCCCAACCTCCTTATACGCCATGCTCCCCAAATACCAGCTGTTAGGCAAATGCCCCTAGGCAGATATCTTCTAGACAGGATTTAGAGAATCTCCTCATTATGATATTGGAGAACTTCCCAAAGAATAAGCCAGTCATGCTATAGTGAAACCCTAGAGCTGATGAGCCCCTTTCATTTTCACCCAACTTGGATGGCATTGTTGTTGTTGTCATGATTGTTGTTTTATTATCTTTGTGCAGGTGTATGTGTGTGCATGTATGTGTGTGTCACTTATAAATAAGAATGGACAACCTTGAGGAAGCTCTCCAGAATGAAGAAAAGAGACTAGAAATTAGGAGACCACATCAACTGAATAACAAAATCCACAAGAAACAGAGACTGGAAAACCTCTGAAGAGCTATTGTGCTGTAAGAAAGATATTGCATTCCTGGTATAACAATAGATTCTATTAAAAAGGAATCACCAAAGAACAAGACAGTATTAAAAAATTATGACCAAAATAACAATTTAATAAAAAGTCTGGAAGATAAATTGGAAGAAATCTTGCAGAAGGTAGAACAAAACACCAAAGAGGTAAAAAAAAAAAAAAAAAAAAAAGGAAGGAAATTAAGGATCTGATCTAGGAGATCTGATATACAACTGTCAGGAATCCTTGGGAGAGAGAGCAGAGAAAATGGAGAAGGTAAAATTTTGGTGAACAAAAAAAGCAAAAATTCCAGAGTTATAGGACCCATATGTCTGGAACGTGTGCCCGGGATAATGTAGGAAGACACAGGCCACGACAATTGATCATGAAATATAGAAACACTAGTGATGAAGAGAAGTTCATAAAAAATTTGTACAAAGAGAAATAGGTTTTGAACAGAAATCCAGATGTCATTCATGTGAGAAAACAATGGAATGATTCCTGCAAAATACGAGAAAATACATTTGGAACCTAGATTTCACCTGCAGTCAATCTATGCCTGAGAGGACCAAAGGTTCAAAGGCAGAACAGGTGGAATCTAAGTAGTATACAGAGTAGATTCCCGGAGAAGAGACCTCACAAGTCTAACTCAATGTTAGAGACACAAGAAAGAAAAAAAAAAAAGGCACTCTCAACACCACTCTGAGATTCTGGATACCCTGCGACAAACATTTCTTTTTGGCTAACGCCACTGAATCAGGTTGTTTACAAAATGTGCCAGCCTTTGTGCTTCAGAAAAAGAGTCCTTCCTTTTCATACAGATGATACTTGTGAAAAAAACGGTCAGTGGGCAAATTGCAGCAGGAAATGAAAGCCGAATACCAATTCCAAAGTCAGTTTTGCTTAGACTTTGTATATTGCCACCAAATTTTGCAAGTTATTAAAAAATACCTAAGAATGACTTTTTACTTATTGGTTAATGACCCAACATTCAGCTATCTTGGATGACAAAGCAGAAAATTATTTTTTTTCTTTGTATGCTTATTAAATTATAGTGGAACAATTTTATTAAAAATCCCATAATGTGGTGTTTTTAGATGCTAATTCTTACCTGAAAGGACTTGAACAACAAAAAACAAAGACAAAACCAAAAATCCTTCTTGGTATTCTAGTACTCTTTTACAAAGATCCAGTTTATCACAGTAATTGATTCCCTCTCTTACACTGGGAATATTACTATATTAAATGGCTAATGGATAAACTTAGGTAACAGTGGCACTATAGTTCTTTCAGAAATAAGATAATTAAGTAGCTATGTGTGCCAAGAAAATTTGCTTTGAACATTTCTATGGTACCCTCTCATTATTTCTGGCTACATGATTAGTAGTAAACTTGAGTGACTGCTTTCTTCTGATACCATTTCAAGTCTGCTCTTGAGTTCTCCAGGCATCACTCTGACTACCAGAAAAAAAAAATGAAGACAGAATTTTTTTCACTAGTTAAACAATACGCTGAACTGTTTATAACATTGAGTTTTTCTCCTCCTAATTCCCCAAGACAACTTTATAATTGGCTAAGACTGACAATAATAGATTAATAAGTATGAAATAATCATTACGAACACTCCTACTTAAAATAAGGAGAGTTTCCAGAAGCTGAAACTGAAAGAGAATTCAAACTAAGCAGTTGAACAGGCGAATTCTGGGATTCCCAGCTCATTCCTGGTAAGGGTAGATTGCTTCTTATTTACCGCAAATATTCTTTATTCATTTCCCAAACATTGCTTCACTGTGTACCATGCACAAAGCACTGTGGTAGTTACTGTGTAGGAAACCAAGGGGGGAAAGATCTAGTGTTTTCCTTCACGATGGAGACGGGTATTAGTGGCAGGGTCCCCTGACGAGGAAACTGATGAATAGGAGGGACTGAAGAAAGTCAGGATGAGGAAATAAGTAGTGTATAAAGGCGGGCCCTAGTGACAGTTAATTCAATAATTAGTAAAATGTGGTTTATGTTTAGCCCTGCTTTCCTGGGCAATCCTCTTGAGCTATAAATAGACATAACTGGCCTAGAGTTCAAGTGGGCAGTAAGACTTCAGAATCTACTCGTTAACTCTGATCGGTCTGTCATGGGCTGATGTACAGGAGAAGCTGCCATCTCATAAAGAAATAGGACTGTATCTCTCTTTGAACAACTGGTTGTTATGGATGTCCAGCATTCAGTTCTCCTTTCTTTGGAAAACAATGTCCTGATTTCCTTACTGTTAGGTGGGACCACTGTGATTGGCTCAGGGTAAGGTCTACCACCTTTAATTATATGGGAGCTACTAGAGAGAGATGCTCTTTTTTTTTCTGTTAAACATAAAACCTGGAGAGCTATAGCTCTAGGATCCCGACACTGGTGCTGTGCCTATGTGTTTGGAAACTGAGAACAAAACCTAAAATACAAAGAGTAAATCCTCATAAAGGAATCTAATGCAAATGATAGGTACCCATAGTCTACTTAAAATTTCACGGAACCTCATTAGGCGGGGGACGAAGCCATCCACACGCTACTTGTAGGATGAATGCATCCAGGAGGACATTTTGCCATGTGTGAAACAAGTATGTAAAAACTGCTTAAGAGTATACTCTTCACTAGTATACTCCACAAGGTCAACTTTGCCCTTTAAATGGACGGAGGCATAATCACAAGGCAACAGAAAAAACAGAGTTGCTTGTCAATTTGAAGAAATATTTGAGTCAATGTAAGGTAACACTTAAAAACAGATTTTAAAAAAGGAATTGTCTCTTTCTGAAAATAATTATGGAACTGGCACATGACGAGCACTGTGATAACTGACACATGTAAGCCAACAAGCAAAACTGACCAAACAGGAGAACATTTAGGTATGTGAAAAATGAAGCAGTTCTTCTGACAGCCAAAAAACAACTTTACGAGACCACTTGAGTTATGTATTTTGACTGGTAATGCGTCATGTTAGTACTTTTATTTAAACCACAACAACGTTTGTCTTCCTAAAAATAGTTTCTGCACTTTAGAAAAGTACAATATGAAGTTGCAGACGAGTGCTGGGCTTAAGATACCACCAGAGTTGTAAGAGATTTTTGAAGCCCCTGCTCACTGGATTTCACAAACGTCCCATCTCTCCTACCAGGTCCAGTCTAAAGGTACATGCAAGTAAATCACAACACCATAACGTGATTATGATTGAAGAACACCATGACCTGCAAATTACAATCTGAAAAAGAGAATTACTGAAGCAAAGCTGAAAAAAATCATATAATTATCTTAGAAGAGAATTTTTTCCTTAAATGTAATTTTTCTTCCCACTGAGCACGCACAGAAGCCATCCGTGAGCACTCATGTGGTTCCTTTTTAGCCTTTACCTGTTTGCTTTAAAGACGAGAGAAGAAGAATCTGCTTAAAAGCCAAATATACTGATAAATGTTTACCGATAAAATCTTCCAGATGGGCCTACTTTCAAGGAAGGTCAATTACAAGCCTCGTGTCTCTCCTTTTAATGATATCCTTTAATGATCCCCTTCCTCTCCCAGAAAATTAAATCACAAAAACAACTGTGGCTGAGAATGACCCAGTAATCCTCATAATCACATTGCAATAACAGACAAGGAGATCAAAGCACAGGTGTACTGAGAAATAGAGGTTTCCATCTTGCCATAAAATATGAACTTGCTACAAATTAAGATCAAACGTGCTTTTAGCTTCCCAAACCCCAACAATTTCCAATATTTTACAAATGCTGTAGTCTCCTTGATTAATAAACTTCCCTCAATTTTCCTCCTCCCAATTTCTACCAAACATTGGCATTTGTTCATGTATTGTAGCTGTTTTTCATAGGTTTAAGAATTAATTAATTTTGGAAATGTGGTGGATTATGTTGAATCTCTAATTGCACTAAGACCCCCAAGTTTGTTAGTAAGCTCTTATCTCCAATATTGTAAAGACAGAGCCTAGTGATGGAAAATTATGTAAAGATAAATGTGATGCTAATATATTAGTTAGAAATTGAATTAGGCAACTACTAGTATCTTCAATAAGAGAGCAATTTATTTTTGTTTCATGTTAAGAAAATCCAGAGATAGGCTGAGGCTGGAATGATGACACCATTTTCACTGAAGATCTAGGCTCCTATCATCTTTCTGTTCCACCATCCTTCACACATGTCTTGCATTCTCAAGGCCGTTCAGGTTTCAGGATGGCCACTGACGCTCCGCCCATCACATGAACATCACAAGTCTATACTATAGGAACAATGGCAACAGCGAAAGGGAATGTTTCCAGGCAGGATCTCCATCTGCTTACATTTCATCGGTTACACCTATCTCTCAGGGAGGTTGAGAAAGCAGTCTTTTGTCTGGGCAGATGCCCCCCAGTATAACTCAGATTCACTTATTGGTGAATATTGGTTACCAACTGAACACATTGGTTCACATACTGGTTACCAACTGAACAAATCTGTTGAGGATACTTAGCACTTCCAGTTTTTGCCATACCATACGTACAATTGTTGATTTCTCAATGTGATATGGAGTTTGGTCTAATCCCTTGCTTACAGATACAGAAACTGACAGCAGAAAGATTAAAATGTTTTCCCCAAACTATAGAATCAGCTGAGAACTGGATGCAAAATCCAGACCCTCAATCTATCAGTAAAGATCCAGGTTTTAACTGACAAAACAAACTTCAACAAGGTTAGCCCAGGACATTCAGCTAACCAACTGAACAGTAACACATCTTACTACCTGGGTAAGACCCTGTGACTCATACTTCAGGCTTTACGGTCATAACTGCTCACAAACTGTAAAATCCACCCTCTTTGGTAATAAAGTGAGAATCACCATATTTACCACAAGACTTCTACAGGTTCATATGGCCACTAAATTACCAAGAAAATGCCACATAATGTGGCAGTATGGGTTGCAGTTTGTAGGAGAGCAGAATGTTCCACACTCGAGGGCAAAGACTGGTACTTGAATTTCATGAGTGAACACAAGGTCTTTTATGGTGGTGGCTTTTGAAGCACACACACAAACACATTATTATGGTGTGTCTTGAAATTGATGTTCTCGAAATAGCATCCACCATTATACAAAGGAGGTTTGGATGTTTTGAGCCTTTTTCTTTTTTTTTTTTAAGACATTGCTCTTTTCCTCTTATCTCTTCTTCAGTTATGGTCATCACTTCCTCACCCTCTCCTCCCAGCAGCCTTCTCTGCCAACCACAGTACACGATGGTAATCCAGGTACTGTATGTTTTCCTCAGCACTTTGAACTACATTTTTAGGCACTTGCTCTCATGTTTCACTTGTTTTATGCCTTATGCTTGAAGGGAGCAGGATCTGTATCTGCTTTACTTTTCTCACTACACAATACATGATAAAGATTTCAATTTTCTTCCACAATGCCATGCTCAGAACATTTCAATATTCTCCCAAAGTAGTCTCCCTCTCTGCTTCCAGCAGTTCCATGGATCCTCCCTGCTCAGCCACACTCACCATGTATCCCACCTAGGTCACCTAAACCACAGAACACGGCAAGCCTGATTTATCCATACTCGGTGGTTCACCACTCTGTAAACGTACAAGTAAGATTTTTTAGGAGGTGGCCCCAACCTGCATTTACACTTGGTCTTATTCCTTGCTATTCCATCTATTTGTACCCTACTATAAGCTACTCAGAAATAGTCACCTCTTGTTTTACATGTCTCTGACTTCACACATGCTGTCCCTTCTGTCTGAAATGCCTATCTTTCTTTCATTTATGAAGAAATTCCAAAAGGCCTTCAAGGTGTAGGTGAATTACTATCTGTGAAACTCTATGCTATGTATATCGAGCCTTTTCAAAAAGATGGGGAAGCTTGAGCATATCTTTACAAGTACTTCCATTATCACACCTATTCTATTGAATTTGAAAGATTCCATGAGTTTATAATTATATTTATTTTAGTTCACTGTGAATCCCAGGTTCTGGCACATGGGAGGTACTCAATAGTTTGTGAATGAGTGTCAGATTCCCTAACTAGACTTGAATAATTTTATAGAGTCTTTCTGCTTGTCCTAATAGATCTTGTCTCATTTGATTCCATACTCACAGAGGCTAGCATAATGCTTACATGTAAATATCTTCACATCTCTTCTGTTTTTCCAGTTAATCGTTGATCCTAGAGCTGCCCTTTCAGTGGGGAATCTAGTCTGTTGCTCCTTGAAAACTCCCCCTCCTTCAAACTGCCCACGAACCCCGGGAGTTATTTAGGCTAACATGGAGTCTTGCTCCTAAACCTTAGGTGGAGAAAGGATTGCCAATTAGCATGAAGGCTTCTGCTGTTGTTATGTGGTATCAGAGTTGAACACTGGTCCTGTAAAGTCCTGTGTCCTGCTGGTTCAGGTCTCTCCAGGCTTCTAGGATAGCCCAACGTTGGACTCTCAAGATTATAGTTCTTTGATTTCATCTTGCTTGTTAAGACAAAGTCAGTCCTCAGTCAACAACCTTGAGCCATTGCCTTGAACAGGCATCCAGGCGTTTCCTTCCCTCCAGATTTGTTAAACCTCCTGGGCTTGTTCTATCAGCATTCTTTCCTCACAATAACTGCACAGACCCACCTGATCTATTCTAATGGGTTTCCCTTACTTCTGATAGCAGAGAGAGGTTCAGCCTCTCTTCTCCCAGTAGACTGCTGAAATTTGCAGGTAATTTGGTCTACTCTCTTAAATTTGACCAAGGGGGGAGGGGCAACTTCTAATGAAAAGGGGGAGGTATTGTCACACTCTTTTTCTAGTGAAAAAGAGGCCAGCCAGGCCTTTTATTTACATAACTAAGAGACCCCCCTTAGTGATTCATTTCAAAAATCATAAATATATGAACCCTTAGGATGTTTTCCAAAAACAGACTGAGTAATGGTAAGCACAGATTTAGAATTTCTGCTTCTTCAGTCATCCTCTTACATATGCAAGGAGATGCTTATTGAAATTTAACAGTCATTTTTTTCCCAAGTCCGTTTTTCTTAGGAACAGTAATTTATGACCATAAAGACAAGGTAGGATTAGGACAGTAGAAAAATCCTTGTCCTATAATTGCCCTTTCCTGAGAGGCCAAGAAAACAGGGAGTCTGATAATCAGTTATGAAAAAAAAAAAAAAAAGGTGAATGATCTTAACAATCCAATAAGACAACAAGAGATTCATTCCATAGTTAAGATGTGGCAGTACAGGGTCATGTTTGAGTAGGATAGGACAGATACAATAACAATAAATTTCAATTTGATGACAAAGTCAGCCATAGATCACAGTGCATTTTCCATTAAGAATTGGAAAAGGGAGGCTTACCATTCAGCTTGTATTTGTTTCAAGAAGACATATAGTAATCCTTTCCCCAAATGGGTTTACCAAGTTCAGCTTTATATAACATAATCCAGGGGGGATCACCCCAAAGTGAGGCTTAATTTACTGAATTGAAGTGAGTTTGAAAAAGCACGTTCTTTTCCCATGTTTTTAGTGCCTCTAAAATCCACAGGTGTCTTACAATCGATGGCATCTTGGAATTGATAAAATGAAGTAATTAATCAAATATTTTAAATGAAATAAAATGCTTTAAAAATATAAAAATGGACAACCTAAAAATTGTCCATACATCCAGGTTCCAGTTCAAGGATATGACTACATTAGTCTATTAAAACAGAGACACAGATAATAGTAGCAGGTGAAGATGAACTGGAGCAAGGTGGTTCTCAAAAGGGGTTCCCCATCAAGCAGACCGTCAACATCAGCATCACTTGAGAAGTTGTTAGAAATGCAAAATGCTCAGGTCCCACCCCCAGAAGTACTGAATCAGAATCCCTGAGGTATAAGGCCCTGCAATCTGACCTTTGACAAAATCTCACCATTGGTTTGAGAACCACTCCTACAGCACCAAAGAAGACACTTCACCAGCACTATTTGGCATCTCTTGGAAAAGAATACAATCCTAGTATTTCAACCCAGTGGTAAGGCTACCATAAAGACAGAAAGATTCCAGGACCTGATGCAGGGAAGTACTTCTTTAAAGTACTTCCTCAGTTCCTAGGTTCTGACTCAATATTCATGAAAGCAGCTTCTGATTAAGACTTAGGTTCCCAGAGGCTGAATTACGAGTAGAGAATGAACTGATCAGGCCAATGTGGTATCCTGTCTACTTGGCAATGCATTTCTCACTGTAAATTACTTAATTAGTGTTCTTGCTGTCACATTAAATTCTTGAGTTCTGAGTATCAGTCACAGTACCCAGTCTAACTAGGTTCTGAGGAAATCAAATTTCTGAACATGAAAAACCAAAGGTCAGTCTCTAAAATCTGCGTATGTTGTGAAGACACTGCCCAGAAGGCAGTATGACCACTGCATACATAAGCTATTTAAATGGATTTTTTTTTAACCAGGTCAAGAGAAGCAAAGAATTAAGGACAGTTAGGTCAAGGTTGCAAACTGGCAGTCTTCTGGCCAGATGTGGTCCACGGATGTGGTTTGGCCCACACACATTGTTTAAAAATTGGGAAATTTCACATAAAATTTTGGACTTCTTCCTGCCTTAAAAAAGCTAAAGATTTGACAACAGGGAGCCCACATCCTGGCACAAAAAGAGCCTGGAACTAAGTAGAAACTGCTTCCTCTAGATGGGCTGTTCCCTTTAGTTTGCTGCAGTCCCTATGGCTCCTTATTGCCTCATGGCCAGCCAGCTTGTCCTTTTATATTACCTGCCTGACTCCTGATGCGTTTGAGTTTGAGGACCACTGATCTACATAAATATTTTTCATGGAATAAATAATTGAAATGATTTGAACAAAATAAATTATTCAGAAAATTAACAACTTTATTTCGTACCCTTATGGCTACTGGTATATATGTGTAGGTCGGGGTGTAGAGGATAGTTATCCTTAAAAAGAGACATAGTGGTGAGAATGAAGGTTATGGTGGTAGAATGAAAAGTGTACTGGACTGGTCCGCTAATGCCTAGATCTGGATCTGCCACACTTAGGGTTTACTGTGGTGATTAAATTAGATGATGTACGTTCAAGATCCTGATATACCATAGGCTTTAAAAAATGGTTGTTGAATTAAACGTTGGATGTGTTTTTTTACCTGCATTTTACTTTAGAAATTATACATAACACAGATAAACATAAAAAAAATCAAAGTTGACCCTCTGAAAGCCTTATGTTGCAACGAGCTAAAGGAATTAATGTTTACTGACTACAAAGTATAAACCGTGGGATGCTTCATAAACAGTGTCCTCTGCAGCAGTACTCTGAGTTAGTATTATCCCTCTTTACACATTGAAAATCAAGGCTGTAAAAATTTAGGTAATTTACCCAAAGTGACGCAGGAGTGTTAACCCGGGTCCATCTCACTCCAAAGCCTTTACTTGTGAGAACTTCAGCAGTTCTCAAACCAGCCTAATTAAAAGAATCTCCTGGGTTGCTAGTTAAAAACAGAGGTTCTCCTATTCCTGTTCAAGCTTACTGAATCAGATTCTAAAGGGAGTAGCCTGAGACTCTGCATGTTGTATCAAAGCCTTAGGTCATTCTTAATAACAGCAAGGGAACACTGCTTGAAAAAGCTGACAGAGTCAAAGTAAGCAGACATAGAATTGCTTTGCATTATGCTCAATAGAGGGAAGAAAGGAAGGAAGGAGGGAAGGAAGGAAGGAAGGAAGGAAGGAAGGAAGGAAGGAAGGCAAGGTAAGGAGAAGGGGAAGGGACAGAGGGAAGACAAAGAATCCTGGAGCTAATGTCTATGCCATTTGAAGGACTACGAGAAGGCACTTACTAGATGGGTGCTTTCTTTCTAACTGTACCCAGGCTGTTTAATGCAAACACAGGAGCCAGCCAACAGGAAGCGCAGCTTGCCACTGCAGAGGAGTAAAGCACTTTGAACTACAGGCATCTTGTACACCCAAATTACATGCTGTGATACACATAGTATTTGAGCTGTTCCGCAAGACAGAAGCCAATTATTCTTGGCACATACTTCTATCGTGCTATCCAAATCATCATCCCTCACATGTGGAACTGTGCCACATCAAATGCACCAAGCCATAAATTCTTTAAACTCTTAGAGATGAAAGTCAAACATTGGAGAAAAAGATAGTTTGGTACACACACCATATAGCTGAAAAGATGTATGCTTAACTTATCACTGCTGAATCTATTAAGAGAAAATGGGCAGCAAAAGTCTGCTTTTGGAATTTTTCAGAGTGCAAACTGAACTTCTTCAATGTAATTCAGCATAATCAATGCATTTTCAATTTTTGGTGAAGTCACTTTATTTATGGTATTCATCTTAAAATAATTGACTTCTCAGCCTCTTTCTCTAAATGTTTTTGAACCCAGGGGAAAAACATAGACACTAAAACCAAGAATAGAGGCTGTAGGTACCATAAAATTCTGTTGGGAATCACAGAAACTACACATATGTTCTGATTGGTAGTGTTATTTAACAATCATATCGATTAGTTGACCCACTCCCCCATCTCTTACCTCTTATAAATCTTGAAGTTAAGAGAAGGTTTCATCAAAACTGGTAGGTGATATTGAAATAGAAATCCAATGATAATTGTTAATGTTATAATAGAACATTTAAAAACAAAGATCCTGAAAGATTGAAACAGGACTACAGGCACTAGTCCTGGGCTTCTCATCCCTTAATTTGCTTAGTCACATCCCAGCAACTTTGTTAAAGTGCAGATTCTGATTTAGGAGGGCTGCATTTCCTAGTGCTGAAGTTCTGCAGCTCTAACAAGTGCTCAGGTGGTACTCACACTGCTGGTCTAGATATCATAATAAAAGTAGCAAGTCCACCAAATTAAGAAAGCTCACACTGGTGAAGTTGCCAGAGACATGATAAAGAATCTCCAGTAGGAGGGCGATAACGTAGCATTAGAGTCACTTAGACATAAAATGCAAAGATGAAAGATGGAAGGTTTACATAATTTCTCCAATTTTTCTAGAAGGAATTGGTTACACTGCAATAGAAAAATAATTTTATTTTTGATTCATAAGACAGGAATTCTGAGAGGGTAGGCAGATTTAAAATCACTACAACTGGGGTTCTTAAAGTTTAAAAATCTGACGAGCATACTGGACTATCTCCCCATAAAAATGTAGATGTGAACATGGACACACATTTCTGCATGCAATTACCAAAGGCTCACTGAGCTTTCTTCTGAAAAGCATGAACCACTTAGATAGGGACCCACAGATTTAAGATTACCAATGAACAAAATTGGTGCACAGGGAAAATCCATAGTTTTAAAGTGACAGAACAACCACAAACCTGCTTTTGTATTTGAATGATGATATTATTGTATAAAGGATACTAGTGCCTGAAACATATCCCTTAAAAAAAAAAAGCTGGCTGAAATGTATATTTTACCAACATAAGACATTAAGCTTCTTCATGTTACTTAGGAGGAAGTCACTACATTAACAAGTTAAATATAAACTGTTTGGAGAAAAATAACACAAGACAAAGCTCCAGGTATAAAAAATACTATATAGAAAAAGGATTTCTAAAGATATAAAGGGCAATTGTTTTATGCTGATGCTCCATGTTGTCTTTTTTTTTCCCAATAGTTTTGAGCATCTCATCACCTATATATTTATACTAGTGAGAAATTATAAATACTTAATAGTTGTCAATTAAAAGGCATAAGAACGAGTTTATTTTTTCAAGACTTATTGATCATCTAATCTTCAATAAGTAGCTTGGAATCTAGAAAGGAAGCTATAATGTGTGTGTGTGTGTGTGTGTGTGTGTGTGTGTAACTATACACCAAGGCATGATACGAAATATAGCCACAAAGCTGTATGAGTCCTGGGTACTGAGAGTACTAACAGAAGGGTGATTGCTTCCAGAATGAGATAATGGGGAGTGTCAAGGAAACAGTCACAGAAGGAGCTTTGAGCTGGACCCAGAAAGATGAGTAGGATTTCAATAGATGCAGAAGTAAAGGGAAGGCATTTTATGAAAACAGGCTCATATTAACAAAGCATTGCAGAGGTGGGGTGAGGGGAAATATGCACTTTGGACCAAAAAGAGTATGATACTCTCTTATATTTGTTATAATAATACAACGTGCAGAGTCTCCCCTCCTTGAATCTTGGCTGGGACTGGGACTTGCTATATGTGGCAAAATTGGTTGTGTGCCAGTTCTGGGCTTATGCATTAAGATGGCCTGGCTTTCATATTCTTGGCAGTTCTGAGCTTCCAGGAAAGGAAGACTGACTACCTTTCACATGGAGATCACATGGAGAGAGAAAGCTCTGAGCCTACATGAAGTGGACAGTAGTTAGGGTCATCCCAGCTGAGTTCCCAGCCTCCAGTCAACTGGCCAAGGGAATACAATCACATTCAGAACTAAAGTAAGACAAGCAGAACTGCCTAGCTGAACCTGGTGGGGACTGCAGAGTAGAATCGTTGCTTTTTAGGGTATCAATTTTTGGAATAGTCTGTTATATGGTAATATACAACTGAAACAGAGCATTTATTCCCATTTTTAAATCAGTACCTTCTATTGATAAATATTAAACCTGCACACCTACCTGGAGATTCAGATGTAGCCCTTTCCTTCTACTCACATTAGTCAAGACTTGTTTTGAACCTTATTGCTGGAGTTTAGTATGCAAAATTCTAGCATTTTTTTTTCTTTTTATAAATCAACAATGCCTGCACCACCCCTCCTTTCACGTCTCCTTGATAAGAGCACCTTAGATTACCAAGTGTGTAACTTTGTGCGTAAGCATGTGTGTGGGTCTGCATGTATGTGGGTTGTGTTATATAGACATATCTATCCTAAGACAATTTACATTAAATAATTCCTTATATGTGACGCACACTTATTTTTTCTATTTTATTCAATTTCCTTTTCTTACTGCTTATTGTAGCCCACTGCATTTGTTTCATAATGCACGAGTAGGTTGACATCTTCAGTTTAAAAAATCCTGTCCTGTTACATGTAAAAAAATGAAACTGGACCATCTTTTAACACCATACACAAAAATAAACTCACAATGGATTCAAGATCTAAATGTGAGACCTGTAATGATAAATACCCTAGAAGAGAAGAGAAGCTGTAATTTTTCTGACATTGGCCATAGCAACATTTTCTTATACATGTCTCCTTAAGTAGACAGAAACAAAAGCAAAAATAATTAGGACTGCATGAAAATAAAAAGCTTTTGCACATCAAAGGAAACCCATCAACAAAATTAAAAGGCAATCTAAAGAATGGGAGAAGATATTTGCAAAGGATATACCCTATAAGGGGTTAATATCCAAAATATATAAACAACTCATACAACTCAACACCAAAAAATCCAATTAAAAAATGGGCAGGGAACGTGAATATTTTTTTTCCAAAGCATACATACAGATGGCCAACAGACACATGAAAAGATGTTCAACATCACTCAGCATCAGGGAAATGCAAATCAAAGCCACAATGAGATATCACCTTACACCTGTCAGAATGAGTAGAATCAAAAAGATAAGAAATAAGCGTTGACGAGGATGTGGAGAAAAAGGAACCCTTCTGCAATGCTGGTGGGAATATAAATTGGTACAGCCACTGTGAAAAACAGTATGGAGGTTCCTCCAAAAAATTAAAAATAGAAATACCATATGATCCAGTAATTCTTTTTATTGGGTATTTACCCAAAGAAAATGAAAACACTAATTGTAAGTGATAAATACACTCTTATTTTTATTGTAGCATTATTTACAATACCAAACTGTGGAAGCAACATAAATATCCATCAATAGAGACATGTATAAGGAGGATGTGGTATATATACACAATGGAATATTATACAGACATAAAAAAGGATGAGATCATGCCATTTGAGACAACATGGATGGACCTAGCAGGTATTATACTAAGTGAAATAAGTCAGACTGTGAAAGACAAATACCATATGTTTTCATTCAAAAGTGAATCTCAGGGACGCCTGGGTGGCTCAGTTAAATGTCCGACTTTGGCTCAGGTCGTGATCTTGCGGTTCCTGAGTTTGAAGCTCACATTGGTCTCTGTGTTGACAGCTCAGAGCCTGGAGTCTGCTTCAGATTCTATGTCTCCCTTTATTTCTGCCCCTCCCCACTCACACTCTGTCTCTCTCATTCCAAAAAAAATTTGAAAAGTGGACCCCCCCCCAAAAAAAACAAATCAAAAAAGCAAATGAATAAATGAACAAATGAACCAAATGAATAAAAAATACAAAGCAGAATCAGACCTATAAATACAGAGAATCAACTGATGGTTGCTGGGGCAGGAGTGGGGGCTGGCAAAATGGGTGAAGTGGCGTGGGAGATACAAACTTCCAGTTATGGAGTGAGTAAGTCATGGGAATAAAGGGCACAGCATAAGGAATATAGTCAATGATACTGTATTAGGGAGGTATGGGGACAGATGGTCATTAATACTCGTGGTGAATGCAGCATGATGTATAAACTTGTTGAATTACTATGTTGTATACCTGAAATAGTATGCCATTGTGTGTTGACTATACTCAACTAAAAAATAAGGTACAATAAATAAATATTTAAACAACTAAAAACACTGCCTTAAGAGGCATTAATCATCCATTGAATATTCACTAAAATTCTCTAATCTCTTGGGTACAATACTGAAAAAACAAACACAATTCCTTCTTTCATGGGCAGAATATTCATTAAATAGCAATAACAACAAAATAGGTACAAAGTATGATTTAATTCCATTTTTAATACATGCTGAGAAACTGTGATAAAGAGACCTTATTGAATCTGGAGCATTGAGGTGGATTTGTTCATGGATGCCAAGTTAGGGAAAGTCTGAAGCAACAGAGGTCAGTCTTCAGACAAAGCATTTCCCAACTTTCTGGTCTGTTGGGGCTGGCAGAGGAGGACAGCAGGAGGCTGCTGAAAAAGTAAGTGGGTCCAAGTCGGGTCATGCTCCATCCAATCCAAAAGATAGTTGTAGGGGCTGATACATGCCTTTAGTCTGCTGAGCCCAGCTTGTATTTAACACCTCCCAACAATTCTTGGCTTCTTGGGTCTTCTTGGGAGAAAAGACTCAAGCACGCTACATTGAAATAGTCCTCTCAGAGCCCGGAAATGAACAAAGTGAAATTGTCTACCACATCTCAATATCAAATTAAGAGACTGATCCAGAGTTATGCAAAATCATCTCCAAGAGACTCCCAAGCTGGACCCTGAGAGTAACTGGTTAAGGATGTTAACACATCTGGAGAAAGAATGCTCCCATTCAAGGTGGAGGGAGGGTAGCAAGTAAATCTGAGAAAAAGGAGAGATGTGCTGTCCATGAGGAGAGGAAGTACCTGTGTGGGACTGGGGAGGGGGCCTGTCCTGCTGCAAAGGACCAGGCTTGCTGCTCATTCCAATGTCCTAGCTCCTCAAAAACAGGAGACAGTAAACATTCTGATCCAATTTAACTCTGTCTATTCTAAATCTATCATTTGGCTTTCTGAACTTACCTACAGAAGGAGAATGTGTGTACTGGTAAAGCCAAAACATTTTGTAGTTTTTAAGCAATCAATTGATATTGTGGCTTTAAGACTCTGGTGAGCTTTGAGAGTGGGAGTCAGCATAGTCAGGGAACAGGACAAGATCATTGTTCTAAGACTGTGTGTCTGAGGGGGAAAGCCTGGAGTACAGTTAATACACCAAGGAAAATACTACTCTGTAAGGACCTGTCTGGATGGCCAACTGTCCTTCCCCAGGCAATATTCCCAGGTAATTCTCTTTCCCTTCCTTCCCTTCCCCCCAAGTACCATTTTTCATTTAACATTTCTATAAGGGTAGTAACTAACTACAGCAACTATCCAGTACAACAGCAGGTAACTTGTCCAATGTTGCCCATGTTCTAGGCATTGTGCCAAGCACAATGTGGATTATCTTACTTAATCCTCATTCTAAGAAGGTACTATTATTATTCCTATTTTACCACTATGAAAACTGAGGTTAGGTACAAGGTCTCATAAACAGTAATGTCAGAGCTGGGATTCAGAGCAACGTGATTCCAGAGCTGGCACCTTGAACCTATGTGGTTTACAGAGTTCGTGCTCTTTAAAAGGAGGAGGACAAAGGACCTCAGCCTGTATGCTTTGATGACCTACACACCTTTCTTTGTGTCACACAGGACTTCAATGTTTCTTCTTCTGGGCTCTCCAGTGCTCCATTTAAGTCAGAGAGAAATAGTTCAGGTTCCCACCTTCAACCTCATCTTTTCTCTTGGCTTTTCTGTGGTCTCACAGGGTATATAGTTCCTTCATAATTTCAATTTGTTTCAATTTGCTTCTTTCCAGTCTAGGATCGTTCAAGCATGATTCTGGAACTAGAAAATGTGCGCTTATCCTCCAGTGAACTTTCTATAGTTTCTTAAGGTGATAATAGCAAGCTACGTAGGATCTCACTTTTGGATAGGCTCTTGGATTATGACTGTCTCCCCAGATATCTCCTCGGCAACTGGCCTAATGTAAGAATGGCCATTTACATAAACCTCAATCATTAAGGCATTATTTTTCAAAAGATGTCATCTTGGGGTGCCTGGATGGCTCAGTTGTTTAAGCATCTGACTCTTGATTTTGGCTCAGGTCATGATCTCACTGTTCCTGAGATAGAGCCCCACATTGGGTTTTGTGCTGACATCATGGATGGAGCCTGCTTGGAATTTTCTCTCTTTCTCTCTCTCTCTCTCTCTCTCTCTCTCTCTCTCTGCTCCTCTCCCACTCAAGTGTGTTCTCTCTGTCACTCAAAATAAATGAACATAAAAAAAAGAATGTATTGAACACTGACCATGACTAAAGCAATATTCTACATAAATCTGTACCAGTGAACAAAATGGGAGAAGATCCTCACCCACAAGTAGCTCACAGTCTAGGAGGTGAAAGAGACTACCTAATAAATGCAGTGAATTATGTGTCAGAAGGAAAAATGGTATTTAGAAACAAACAGATACACCCACAAATAGAACAGGGACTGGGAAATGGGGGTGATTCAGGATGCAGTTAAAAAATATGATGGTCAAGGCTGGTCTCACGTGGAAGATGAAACATGAACCAAATCTTGAGGAAAATCAAGGAATTGGTCTGAGGTTTTTCGGGAAAACAGCAATCCATGCAGTGCCATGGTATTAAGGCATAAGCACATGGGAGGAGCTCGACGATCAGCAAGAAGGCTAGTGTGGCTGAACCTGAATGAACAAGGGGGAGAAGAGTGCACAAGAAGGCCAGAGATGAAATAGGTACCAAATCAGGGTGGACACTGTAGGCTGCAATAACCACTTTAATTCTGAGAGAGATGGCAGCCATTGCAAGATCGTGAGCAGAGGAATGATACAGTCTGCATTGGCTCCTGTCTTTAAAACAAACTGTAGTGCAGCCAAGGTAGAAGGAGAGTGACCTACTAAGAGGCTACTGCAATCATCCAGGTCACAGAAGATGGTGGCTTCCAATAAGGAAGTAGCCATGGAGGTGATGGGAAGGAGTGCGACACTATGGGCTTCAGGGGTTCCTGATGGACTGAATATGAGATCCTCACCAGCAAACAGAGCAAGAAAGACAGAATGAGGTAGAGAGGTGCAATTGATGGAAGGGGACTGGCTACATTTTACTTCTCACCACGTACAAGTTTAGCTCTTGATATTAGCAGATTTAAATAATTCATAATTTTAAAATCGTAATTGGAAAATGTATCAATACTTTCACATCAATTTGCATTGAAAATTGTGTTAAACTTGAAATTAGGGTTTCATTGTCAAACTGCTGGTATGTTTTTTCCCCCCACCATATTATCAAAAACAAACAAACCAGAATAACCACTGGTATGAATGAAACATTCATCACTATCTCATAGAAATGGTGTCTTTTTGCTTCTCTGTCCATTAAAGGTTTTGATAATTTAGCTAACTATATTATTTACTGGTTTTATTCTGAGAAATTGAACACTAAGAGGTACATTCTAGTAGAAAGGCTGCCCTAGGGTAAAATAAAAAGCAGGTTAGCACTGTTGTAAAGAGTCTGATCTTTGGAACAGACAGCTCAAATTTGACTGTTGACTCTGTTCCTATCTACATGACCCTGGGCTACCTTAGTTTCCACAACTATAAAATAAGAATAATAATATATCCACCCTCACAGATTTATGGTGAGGGTTAAACAAAGTCCTTAGAAGAGTGAGGCACACAGAAAACCCTCAATGAATGGCATTACTTATTGAGCTATTGAGTATACTTGCTACTACCATGTACCTGGAAAGTCTCACCTCTCTTCCCAGGAGATTATTTTTATATTTGATAAGTCTTTTTTTTCAATAGTCATTTCCTTCTTATGGAAAAAGTGAGAAAGGAAAGAAAATGGACAACTGTGATATAAATGCTCAACACTGTAGGCTCAATAACACTATTGGTTAGAACATGAACAATTTCAAAAATAATTTTGAAGAAGTATATTTTGAGGCAGAAGACTGTTGAAAATTTTTTGCTCAATTAAAAAAAAGTGTTGCAGTGGCAAATGGTCAAATGATATGATCTCATTAAAATATATTTTATTTTTTTTATTTATTTTTATTTTTTTTTCATTAAAACATTTTAAATATACAAAAATTTGGAAGGAAATATTAATGGCAGTTATCTCTGCACGGCTAGATTTGTAGAGTTTTAATGCATTTTGTGACTCATTTTTGTTTTATTTTCTGAATGTGTATGGAATGCTCAGATGACTCATTCGTGTCACCAACTGAGATACAAAACAGAGGAACAAATTTAGAAGAAAAGCTAAAATTGATTTTGGGTATGAAGAATTTGATAAACTTGCAAGGTACTCAGGTAAAAATTTTCAATAAACAGACCAGTTTTCAAACTTCATGAAAGTGTCTAAGATGGACTTGGATATGAATTATTATCACATAGAGATGGCAGTTAAAATCACAAGAATGCATGAGCGAATTCTGGAAAACCTGCAGTGACCAATGTCTAAGAAAGGGTGAAGGAACTGCAGACTAAGAGGAAAACAGAAAGAGTGTATGGCCTCACGCCCAAGAAGGAGAGGGTTTCAAGGAGGACAGAATGACCATTGCCTTACTGAAGCCTAGTAAGTAATGAGCTGAAAAGTGTCTGTGTGATTTGATAATTAGGAGATGGGAGGAACCAGAGTGTGAGTATTTGCAACAGAGCCATGGAGCTGAAGGTAACTGCAAGAGGGCTGAGAAAAGAAAAGGAAGGAGCATATCTACAGTTTCCTTTCTACAAGTTTGGGTGAGAAAATCAGTAATGATGAGGGGAAGACACAAGATTAAAGAAGAAGGGGATTTTTTCCCCTTAGGAATGGAGGAACTCAATGATTCTGAGGGAGAAAAAGCTACCAGTGACTAGGTCAAAGACAAAAGAAGCAGAAGAGAAGATGGATGGAATAATATCCAAGAAGAGGTATTCAAGGGGACAGAGGTTAAGTTTGAGGTTATTTTGACCTCTTATTTTTAAGCGCACAAAATAGATATCTTTCTACAGTGTAACATAAAAAATCAATACAGATTGAGCAAATTATAATTTAGCCTTTCTTGGATAACCTCCATGTTGTCAATCTGAACGTCAATTACCGCACTTAGCTGTCCAGATGGAGGTGCCTGTTAAGGTTTCCTAAGACAGTTTGAGCTTATTCCACCTTCCAAAAGTCCCCCAAACAGCAGTGCTGTTTTTTCTGGGTGATGTTGATAGATTGTGTTTCCTCCTTTGTTTGCAGGTTATCAGCCGCCACTTGGCTACTAGCAGTTGTGATTTTCCCTGGAATCTCCTATTCACCTTTTTCTGATTTGCTTATCTGATTTTGGAAGGCATGGACCCACTCATATATCAGTATACATTTCTCTTGCTAGCAAAGTGCATTATCTTTGGTAGGCAAAGTCTTGAACGTCTATTTTGGGTGCTCAGAGACCTCTTTGCTTCCTTCCTGGTGCTCATCTTTATTACAGGAAGAAGGGGACACTGTGGGGGTTGGGGGCTGAATTCTTAATAGCTGGGATATATACTGCTGTTAATAATTGAGGTCTACATATATATCATGTTTGCTGAAACATAATGTGTATATAGAGAAAAGGCTGAGGGAACAGTGAGCTTACTTAGCAAAAGTTATTTCTCTTCTGCAAAACCTACATAGTTTGTTGAATGATTTCATCAGAGTCATCTGCAAGCCATAACTATGATTACATAAATAATTAACAATAGTTTTAAAATACCTTTGAAATGATTTTGGTTCTGTTTAGATCCCCAACAATGTAACTCCCACAATATTTTGGCAGGTTTATAATTATTGGAAAATACATTTCTTATCTCAGAGAGTTTGTGAATTAATGTTTACTGTAAAGCTAACAAATATATAGACAAAAATGTGTAAATGGCTAGGAAATGAAATGGAAATCTTTGTCCAAATTCATTATCAACATGTTTTCAGCATGTATTATGCTAAGCTGCATTATAATGTAGTTTCCTTGAGGAAATACATTTAAGAAATTAAAATGGCATAAAGCATACAATTCCCCATTGTATAATCCAAATAAACAAGAATGATTTTCAGAAAGCTCATCCCATGGATTTCTTTTTAATTTATACACTATAGGTAACTTACACTCTATGATGAGTATACTAACCAAATTTTTGCCCTCTGACCCTGATTTACCAATTTTACACAATTCAGACTTCCTAAGACAGGATTTGAAAATAAACAATATTTGCCAACATGTGCAAGCATGCTCAATGCGCATCTATGCACATGTATTTTACTACCTTTCCTTTCTTTTTCAGTCTGAGTGCTTTTAAAAATCAGCATAACCACAATAAAAAGAAACCACAACTGCCCTATTATTGAATTACAAAGCAATGTGTGTGGGAAACACCCCTCTGGAGTTTTAAGAGAGTCAAAAGGAAGATGTCCTGCACGTACTCCACGGCTGCAGGAATTCTGGTGAAAGGAGATACCAATCCAGAACTGCTTGAACGATGACTGTGCAGCCAGCAAGAGGTGGAGGAATGACGGGAAAGCTTGGGAAGCTGATTGGCAGGCAGGAGAGGCAAGCAGGGAGGAGTGGAAGATGAAAGTCAGAAAAGACAGCAGGAATGAAAAGAGGTGCAGATGTGAAGCTAGAGTAGACCTCCTATTCCAAGTTTCCACATTTCAAGCAAGCTTTTAAAAAGTTCAAAGAAATACAACCTTCTGCAAGATGAGAAGTTGCTTTAGGGAACTGATTTTAAATAAGTAATAATTGGTAATTACTCAATACAATCATTAGCAACAAAAATGGCAAGATTAAATATCAATAAAATACTTCACAGTACACAGTGCAGCCAGGTGCAGACTTCTTTACCCGAACTCAATTTCTCTACACTTAAGCCACTATTATTTTTGTGGCTTCACAGTGGCTTTACCCAATACTCTAGAGTACAATTTCTCCACATAGGGGTTGTTACAAAACATCGAGATTGCTGCTGAGCTGAATTACTCTAACCTACGTGAAGGAGGTCTCATTGGCATATTATTCTATTCTGGGGTCTCACTGCTACCAACTCATCTAGTTGTCACATAAATCACCTGAAAATACTGTTTTTGTCAAAATATTGCCATGCCTATCTGTGTTCAAAAACCATTAATGACTGACTATCAACTTTAGGTTCACATCTGAAACATCTTAGTTTGGCCAAGGCTTTCCCTTCTAATCTCACTCATTTGGACCCTCTACTACAGGACTGTTACACTTGTCACACACATCTTTGATTCAACAACTGTGCATCTTATGTGGGCAGATTGATCCCCTGTATCTATTTAAATACACTCTACAGTAAGCTGCTTAAATGTTAAACCCCATATTTTCCATCTATGTATCCCAGGTCTGACATGCCTGGCATGTAGAAGGTGCTCCAATCAATATTTGTTGATAGTGAATACAGCAACTTAGATAAATAAATAAAGCAATATGTATGTGGTAGGTCTACTCTGGCTCTTGTTCATAGCACTGACTACTGTAAGGAATAGATCTCAGTGACTTTGCTACAAAGCAACCACCAGGGAACAAATGTCAAAGAGGAAAGAATTTATTCACAGTCTTATGAAGATTTTCAGTATTGCTTTCTTCCTAGGCACCATCCAGTGTACCTGACCTAATTCTCCTCGTTCTTCAGAACAATGGTCTGTTCTTCCAGTTTAGATGTTTTTCTTGTATGCATTTGTTGTCTTTCTTCCCTTTATCAGCACCAACAGCAGACACACCACAATTCAAGTGAAATCTTCTTGACCTTGGGAAATCTTCACAGTTGTTCTATTATTCTATGCTTCATACCTTACAAATGAAATTATGCCACAGGACTTGGGGCAGTGAAAGAAACAAAGGAGGGTAAAGGAAAGCATGAAAGAATTATATAAATTGCAGTGGGAAGGATGAAAGAAAAAATATTTTTGAGAGCCAAAAGGTAGTAAAATTCTAAAACTCTTAATTCAAATTTACTGCCTACCTCCTCCTTTAAGGAAGATGGCTGATGTCATATTCATACAAGTGAGTTTCTTCCTTAATGGTCAAATTCTTATTTTTTGGTTTAAAGATCCAAGGATCCTTCTAACAATGGGCAAACAAAACAAAAATAAATGCTTTTAGAAAAACGCTAATTAATATTAAATATCAAAAGAATAGGGGCACTTGGGTGGTTCAGTTGGTTAGGCATCTGTCTCTTGATTTCAGCTCAAGTCATGATCTCATGGTTCATGGGATCAAGCCCAATGTCCGATTGTGCCGATAGTGAGGAGCCTAATTGGGATTCTCTCCATCCCTCTCTCTCTGACCCTCCCCTGCTCATGCTCTCTGTCTCTCTCAAAATAGATAAATAAGCATGAAAAAAAAAGAGAATAGAGGAAAGTTATGCTTTGCTTATAGAATATGTGGGTTACCAACATATAGGCTCTATCTATTGAAGTAATATTATTTGAGGAATTGAAATAATTCTTTAGACAGTCCAGACAAAATGTTTCTAACACCAGAGCAGAGGATGTAGATTAATTTTATGAAGTCTGACTTTCTTTACTGTTTATAGAATACCAGATTGTTATTATGTTTTCCATCTCATTTCTAACTTGTGCTTTTTCAAAGGTGCTTATATGACAAAGAAAATAACAGAGAGTATAATAAGAAACCTTAGAATATAGTGACTTTCTATCCAGTAATACTATTTTTCAATCACTGAGCTCTGCTGTATGTTTTAGCATGAGCCACTCAGTCATGCTCTAAAAGGGATAAGGTGAAAACATCCTGTGATTCATTTCAATTCCACTACTGTTCACATTCAGAGAAATAGATATGAAGGACTTGAGATAGAAATGCAGAACAAAAGAAAAGCCTACTTGTAATCTACAGTTCCACAGAGGTTGATGGGGAAAAGTGCAAAATGAAATAAAACCAGCAACACTCTAAAATCCAAAAGTATTAATTATTCCTCCACCAATGCATTAAACAAAACAAAACAAACAAACAAACAACAACAACAACAAAACCTTGAAGGTAACTTTCATTTTGTTCATGATTATGTTTGACTTTCCTTTACTATATCCCACAACATACGGGGTTGCTGCATGAAATCTTCTTCACTGACTGTGACCTGGGCAGAATCATCCATTCATCCATTGATCAAGCACATATGAATCTCATTTATGTACCAAGCACTTTGAGTACTTTGAAATCCAATATCAACAAGGCATAGTGTAAACTCTAAAGAACATCACAGGCTTACAGTTAGCCAAGGCCCTATCTTTTAAAATTCATAAAGCTATACTCTGAGGTCCTTAGTGCTCCATTCTTTCTTTCTTTTTTTAATGTTTATTTATTTTTGAGAGAGAGAGAGCATGTGCAAGCAGGGGAGGGGCAGAGAGGGGGTACACAGAATCCCAAGCAGACTCCAGGCTCTGAGCTGTCAGCAAAGAGCTCAATGTGGCACTTGCACTCACGAACCCTGAGATCATGACCTGAGCTGAAATCATACGCTTAACCGACTGAGCCACCTAGGTGCCCCCCCATTCTTTATTTTCATCTAAAAGTTATTTACTGAGGTGACAGTCACATAATAGAAAATTAAATTTTTAAAGTGAATAATTCAATGGCATTTAGCACATTCACCATATTATGCAACTACCACCTTGGTCTTGTTCCAAATATTTACATCATTCCAATAATATCCCTGACCCATTAAACAGTTTCTCCCTCCAAGACCACCATCAGTTTCAAGGTGTAGGAGGCAGGAAGCTTTCGTTTAAAAACAGGCTTTGAAAAAACTCATCTACACAAGGAATCACTCTGAGGAATTGTGTAGGAATTATGTAGGAACTGAGGAAAATATACTCAGGTCAGAGAGCCTTTCAAAATCAGAGTCAGCCTCCAATCTTAGAGTTTTAAAATTGGCATTCTTCATTTTGTTTGGGGGTGTTGTGTTTTGTTTTCTAGACATGGCCAATTTTCCAGATTCTCATTTCCAAAAGCCTGTAGATGTTGCCTTTGGTCCAGTGGCTAAGGTGTTGTTGTACTGATAATATTCTGACACACCAAATTTCTAAAGATCAATTAATACGAAGAATTTTCAGATCTGTGTGTTTATTTACTCTCTATGTCTTAGGGCTTCATCTAAATCCCAGGGCGTGCATTCTGTCTTCACCATAAGCAATAGCACAGCTGATTCTAAAAATGTCTCCATGGTATCTTTGTTTAAGTTTCTTCAGCAAACTCTTCTTTGAGATTTACTTTCTTTGCCAATTCAGGTAATTGGGTTGATTAAAAAAAAAAAAAACAACAAAACAAAACTCCTTCCAGGTAATCTTTTTTCCCTTTCATCGTCTGCTGTTTACAAATCTTCTTACTTCTTAATTTTGCTGAACACCTCCAATTCTTTGTTCCTTCAACTGTTGTTTTGCCATCAGAACATTTGATTCCAAAGCTAACGACCTTTCTAGTTCATTAAAAATATGAACTGCCAAGCTTCTTGCTCTTGACATTGTAGTTCTTACTAGAAGCATCAAGCCAAATGTTTTACCCTCAATTCTACTCCATTCCAGACATCCCGTCCCCTAATACTTACAGATAGGAAAGAGGTGAGCCCCTGTAAATCTGAAAACTTGTGGATGTGGAAGACTAAATGGCAGAGACAGGTCAGTAACTGTTTTAGAAGGAAACTGTACTGAGGCAACATAGTGCAGCACTGTGGTTAAAAACATATTGTGAAAACCAGATGGCCTTGGGTCCACATTTGGCGCTACTACTTACAAACTACAACCCTGTACATGTTGTTTAAATTCCCTGAGTAGCAGCTTTCTCATCTGGGCTATGTAAAAAGGTAGTATTATTTATTTATTAAAAAAATTTAATGTGTATTTTTGAAAGAGAGATAGAGAGACAGAGACAGAGCATGAGTGGGTAAGGGCAGAGAGAGAGAGAGAGAGAGAGAGAGAGAGAGAGAGGGAGACACAGAATCTCAAACAGGCTCCAGGCTCTGAGCCATCAGTACAGAGCCTGACACAATGCTCGAACTCATGAACCAGGAGATCATGACCTGAGCTGAAGTTGGACATTTAACCAACTGAGCCACCCAGGTGCCCCAAAAGTCAGTATTATTTAATGGACAGATCTTGTCTTTATACCAATCATAGTATTTACACAGCAATCAATTCAATGAATTGCCTCAGAAACTGCTGAAAAGTTTTAATTGTTGGAAAATGTACTCATAGAGGAACAATTTTTCCTACTCCAAGCCCAGTTTCATATTCTGCCCTGAGTGGTATCTGTATATTATAACACCTTTTTAATCTTCACTTCCCTAGTTATGAACTGAGGGAGACTGAGTGATAAGTTGTATTCCTTGCATTTGGCCTCTCCTACTCTGGGATTTTATTTTACAAGAGAGGACCACTGAGGAGTAAGAGAGAGGCTGTTGTGGGCAGTGGTTTGCTCAAGGTCTCACAGAGAGGCCTGCTGCAAACCAGCTCATTCTAACCTGGTTCTCAGCAAGTTTGATTTCCACTTATGTAAACCATACTTTCTTATTTCTCTCTTCTCATTTATCACAGCTCAGCCTGACTCTAAGCTTCTTTCACTTCTACCTCCCTAAATTTTGCTCTAATAACTCTGTAACTAACTAACCTACCTGAGAGTTCTTCTTACTTAAAGTGGTTGTTCTATTAACCTCCCCAAATCAGTTACTTTACCACTACTATTCTATTGCAACCAGTTAAAATTAATGGGATCTATAAGGTAAAACAGAAAAGAGAAAAAAAACTCAAACATACATGTTGGATTAGAAATTGTAAGCTAAAAAATATTAATGAGTTTTCAAAATCACAATATATTCAATTATCAATAAATTTATGCAGAAAAAAAGATGAAAATGTGGACAGGATGATTATTTCCTAAATTTACAGTAGAGACTGTTCTGGAGAAGGAGGCAGGGGAATGGGCTTAATGGTGGTAGTGGGGACATGGGGTCCTCAAAATTCATCTCTATAGTTTTATTTCTTCTTTTAAAAAAACCCTGAAGTAGTCATAACAAATAGTAATATTTGAAAATTCTAATTTGTGTATACAATTTTTTACATATTGTCATCCCTGGTAATTTTTTTTTCCAAATTAATTCTAAAAGAGTTATATGTGCTACACAAAGAACTAAATCATCTTAGATCTCTCACTGAATGGTTCAAATGCTGAGGTAAGACCTGTACTACGACTATGTGTAACCAAAGCCACAGGGCTCCCAATACTTCTAGTTTTGGATTTCAGCAGTTAGAGGAGATTGGACTATTTTGTTTCCATGGCTCATTAAGCTCGGGTTAGACTGGTGTCCATAATCAAATTCACTGCATTTATCCCTGCCTCCTCCCTATGAAATCAGGCCGGACCCTAGGGAAAAGAAAGAATAAAACATACCCCAAATCCATAGTAATTCTGCCCATAAAGGAAATTAACACACCTGAAACGGATTAAATTCTTTTTCCTTTTCTAAATGATCCCCTTCCTTAAGCTTCCTCTGTCAGTTGACTGCCAACCCTATTTGCTAATTCCCATCCCTCATAGGGTTCACTAGCACTTCCTGTTGCAAATTAGTGTTCCCTGAAACTGAGCCTGACATCTCCAAAACACACCCAAACTCTGGGGGCTACTGGGCTTCCTGCTGGTGTGTCTGGTGCAAAGGGCACCCAAACATCCACAGGGGCTGATCCATCATTACCTGTGGCCTGGGAGTGTTCCTGGTGTGAGAAAGGAATAGTGAGAGACAAGAGGAAACCGTGGGTAGGAAGAAGGGAGAGGGTTTTCATTATTTTTCAGGGGAGGAAATGACCTCGACTGAGAATAATGCAGAACCAAAGGAGAGAGGTGGGACAGATGGAGAGATGACAGACACAGGGACAGACACAGGAGCAATATGGAGTAACAGGTCCGAATACTTGTAACCAAGGCAACACAGCAGTAAAGGTACAGAGAATGGTAATAGCAGGTCTGTATTGTGTTAATAGGATTAACATCAAAGTCAATTGCTTTTTAACCTTTTTGAGGACAAAAGCCTTGTGAGAAGACTCACCTCCTCCACCCAGTGTACCATCTCACACTCAGGACTGAGCAGGTGGAAGGAGGGCTCTGATCCTCTGAGAGCTGATCGAGAACCTTCCTATAAGATCTTGGTTCTGCAGCTGCAGAATCCTTTTTTTTTCTTTTTTTTGGCAATAAAGACACGTATTATTTTAAAAAAGAAGAAGATAAGGTAGAAAGGAAGGAAGAGAGGGAGGAAGGGAAGGAGAAAGATTCCATTTATAAGCCTCATACAAAACTAAAATCAAAACAAAACAAAACAAAATGGCCAATATGAACCAAGTTACAGATTCATTTGTGTCTTTCAAGAGGACGAGTGGATCCCTGCGTGGATAATTAGCCCTCTTTACAATATTAGACTGAGCAAGACAGGTTAAGCGTACATAGTAAACATGCTTTGCTAAAGACCTTCTTCTTTTATTCACTCTGTCCCATTAGATGGAAGAAGTCCATTTTAATGTAATCTTTATTTTTAAGGACAAAGTTGAGGGAGGGGTGGGTTCTACCCTAAAGATTCATTGCGTATTTGAAAGGATTGCTGCTTTATGCTTCTTCATTTTCAAAATGAAACAGGTCTTGGAAATCGAAGAACCGTTACATTACAGAGCTTCTCTCTCACCCAGTTCCTCCTCCAGTACCGTCCATTTAAAGTAGGAATTTCGAATAATGCAGCTTATTAAATCCATGTTTTCTGCCAGATTCTGCTCTACGTGCATATGTTCTTTTGTTTCCCTCCTAACATTTCCATGGCTCAGAAACCAGTCTTTCTGGTATAGCTGAAGGATATGGACATTAAAATCCGATCAGCAAAAGATTTTATAGACTTGGGAAGCTGCCAATCAATGTTGTAAAATCAAGCAGGTCATCTGGGTGGTGATATCATCAAGTCTATTCTATGTAGTTTCAATATTGCTGTTGGAGGAGGGGCTGGAGCCAGGGTCCAGCTGGCGAACAATTGGGAGTGGGCAAGGCAATGAAAGGATTAATTGTGGAATTTGAAAGTGGGGGCAATTTACATTAAAGAATTGTTTTCAAAGACTTCCTAACCTCCAAGACATTTTCCAGTCTAGGTAACCTTTGAATCACAGCTGGAGGTGATGTTCTTGGAGCTGCCTCTGAAAGCTGAAATCACAACACGCCTGCAGCTTTCCCTTCCCAAACCCACAACTTTGTCATCTTCTCAAGCAGACACACAAACACTCAGTCCACAGTACTGTTTTGGGGTGGGCGGGGGGAGAGGGTTTGTTGCTTTGTAGTAGCTCTTTTGAAGTGTTTAATTCCTCCTTTGTAATCTATTCATCAACACGCATTTCAAGCATATCAGTTTTAGCTCAAAGATTGCATTCACAGGGGTTTATTTTCTCCTGTGGCTCAGGGCCTCTGTCCAGCATCTGGGTGGCACAGTTTTGTTTTATCTGAGTTCAGAAACGTTAAGAAAATTAAATTCTTTCTCTCTCCCATCCTTTCCACTGGCCAATTCAGGCTAAGATGTCACTGAGGTTGGGTGTGAGCAAGTGAGTGTGTGTGCAAAGGAGCATCGTGTGACGGTCTTTGTAAAATACAGGAAATGCATAAAAGAAAGAAGAGTTCAGCTGGAGCCACTGCTGCTCGGCTTTGCTTCTTTCCCCTCCTCCCCTCTTCCTCCTCCCTCCGAGCACCGGCTTTTAATTTTCAACAGCACTGCAATTGCTTGGTGTGGTTTCAAGAGCTGGGGTGCCATTCTCCCTGATGATGACTCTGCTGACGTCAATGGCATTCTTATCATGCTTAGTGCGACATCAGAAACCAGCCCTCAGAGGCTCCTCTTATTCAGGCTGTCTGGGCTCTCAGTAAAACGTGGACTGGATTTCTCAAATGAAAAGGACTTACGCTCCAATCCTAGCAAGCAAGCTCTGCTCTCAGCCAGACACCTTTCTTCTGTATGACAGCTTGGCAGTTAAAGCTTTATTCCTTAGTGTTCTCTTCTGCTCAGACTCCCTGAAGGAGAAGAGAAGACTAAGTGGAGCACAGGGCTACCTCTGTGTCTGGAGCTTTCAGAGACGTGTGTGTGGGTGCGCGCCCGCGCGCGCGCCTGTGTGTGTGTGTTTCCCCACCACCAAGGCAAAACTGCTTGACCTGATTATTCTTTCGGTTTTGCTAAAGCATTTGAGGTGGTTCCCCTCTATACAGTGGACCAGATCCACTCATTTAAGTACTCCTGGCTTGCTGGCTTACTTTCTGGGTCAGAACTGGAGCTCAGGTCCAAACATCAAGCCCATTTTCACTTCCAGATTGCAGCAAACACCTCTCTCCTCTTTTTTTTTTTTTTTTTTTTTTTTTTTTTTTTGTAATAAATACAGGTTGGGAGAAGCAGGGAGATAATTATAGCTAAATAATAAGAATAATGACAATAATAGCTGAATACAAAAACAGTATCATTGAGAATTTAACATTTTCCTCTAAATACTCATGAGTTTTTAAGAGGTCTGATCTCAAAGGCTAGAATTATAAGATAGCCACTTGATGCTAAAATCCACCATTAGCTTTCCACCCAGCAGTTGGAGAGCAACTGTTATGATGATGACAAAATTTCCTTTTGCAGTAGAGTTTATTATGGTCCAAATCTAGCCTAAACCATTTCAAATTTTTTTTTTCAACGTTTATTTATTTTTAGGACAGAGAGAGACAGAGCATGAACGGGGGAGGGGCAGAGAGAGAGGGAGACACAGAATCGGAAACAGGCTCCAGGCTCTGAGCCATCAGCCCAGAGCCCGACGCGGGGCTTGAACTCACGGACCGCGAGATCATGACCTGGCTGAAGTCGGACGCTTAACCGACTGCGCCACCCAGGCGCCCCTAGCCTAAACCATTTCAGATACGTCTATAGTTCAAATCTAAAGTCAAGGACATTTAACATGAGGAGAAAATGGTACCTATCTAGGTAGGTTTCTTTGGCCCAATCTTTCCTATAGACAAATCAAAATGACCTTGGTATCTACCAACCACATGACGATGGTTCCTCTTAAAGATTGCTGAGCCACCCTTAATAAACTTTTTAGAAGCAACTCATTTAGAGAGAAGCCATTTAACAATGAATAACATGTATAATCATTAATTCTGTCTAGAACTAGTTGGAATCATAACATTAAGGAACATAGGCTTACACCTAGTTTAACCCTTCCACCTTCACATGAGGAAACTGAGGCCCAGAGGTAGTTTCATGATGTACTCAAGGTCATGCAAAAAAGAAGTGGCATGACTGAAAAACTCAAGCCATCTCGCTCTTTATGCATGTTCTTTTCACTTCTGCTGCTTATTTACAGCCCAAACTTTTGCCTAGAAGTTTTTATTTGTCACACAAATATGAATAGTAATTCTGAATTTCTTGATTGAAATGAATTTTTAGGAGTTTTTAGATTAAGAGAGTCATTACAAATTTCTTCTTCTTTTCAGGAAGTTCTACAACTAGTGAAAACATTATTAAATGGAATGGGACAAAATAATATACATTGCAATACTATGGAATGGAATTCCATGGAATGGCATGGAATTCAGGTGGCTTTTTAAAAAAGTAATGATGGAGCCTGAGTAGAGACACTGGAGATTTACCTGGACATTCCACATACCTGAGCCCCCTGCATCTGGCCATCATCCTGCCTCATTTACTACTTACCTTGCAGCAGCCTGATTGTAGCATGGGAATACTCATATAATTTATTCACTTTCTAATTCAAGCCATTGGCTTAACGTTTGCTCCCTTGTACATTTGATATTTATAGTTACCTTCTTCCCTCCCCCTCATATCAGTCTCCTTAGAAGACTATAACTGCTTTGATAAGTCACTTTTAGACACTCTCTTTTGGGCAGATGCATCATCACCCTCTGGTCCGGAATGGAGAAGAGATGAGACCAAGTTGAGAGATGCTGGGTTTAGGGTTGGAAACCTGGCTTGCTACTATATAATTATAGGGTATTTCTTAAACTTTCTGAGCCTCTGTTTCCTCATCTGTAAAATAGGAATAATGATCCCTAACTTATAGGATTATTGAAAGAGTTAGGGAGGCCCCTGGGTGGCTCAGTCAGTTTAGCGTCCGACTTATACTCAGGTCGTGATCTCATGGTTCCTGAGTTTGGGCTCCATGTCGGGATCTGTGCTGACAGTTCAGAGTCTGGAGTCTGTTTTGGATTTTGTGTCTCCCTCTCTCTCTGCCTTCCCACTGCTTGTGCTCTGCCTCTCTTTCTCTCGAAAGTAAATAAACATTTAAAAAAATTAAAAAAAAAAAAAAAGAAAGGGTTAGAGAAGATGTTTACTAAGCTCCTGTTAGACTACCTGGCACATAGGAGAAACTCAAGAAAGGATAATGCTGACGTTGATGATAAAAAAATAACAGGTGGGGAGAATCATAAAATGAGTAAGGACTAATAAAGTAGAACAAACAAAGGACAGGTAGTATTTTTCTCCTTGTAAGCAGAGTTAGGCCTGAGGAGTGCCACCACAATTGGAAGAGCAATATTTCTTCAAAGATTTTTTTCTAGTGAAAAATGAGTTATCTGAACCAAATACATCAGCATAGACCTGCATGATAAATTTCTATAAAATGTTAGTGGAATGCATTTTGCATTAGGTGTTTGATTGCAATTAGATGTCAAGTAGCTACAAAACCTAATTGTCCTCTTAAAAAATCTTCAAGGATTATTTTGAAACTGGTCTGTGAGAGCTACTTTAAAGGTAAACCATTCTGGGCTGATTCAGTTTCTGGTTCTGCTCTCCCTGAGACAAACTGCCAATAGTCCACTAGGCGATAAGTCGCTTTGTGTACACTGAGATAAGAAATCAAATTAATTCCTTAAACTTAAAGGGAGACCCACATTAAGGTCACAAGGGTTTTGGAAAGCCTAGCTCTCCATTAGGGTGATAAACCATAGCATCCCATAATACACATTTTCACATTTCAGTACAAAATTGAGATCATTTCATTAATAATAAAATTTATCAAAATATAAATGCTGTCCTCTTTGCAGAAATCAGTAATTTAATATAAAATAAAACTAGCATTTGACTCAGAAACAAATCACAGCCATGTCTGTTTAACGTGGCTCACCCAAATTTCATAATAGGAACCAAGAAAAAGAAGTATGTAGATTTAGGAAAGGGTGTTCATCTCTGTGATTTGGCCCTGAAACCAATCAATTCTGCCTGGGGCAGTGCAGAAAAAAAGCTCTCCTTTCTAGTGAATCTTCATGTCTCACCCACTGAAAAAAGTTTTACACCCCATTAACAGGTTGGTCAACTTTTAACATTTGATGTCCCTTTCTGCTTCAACTCAAGCAAATAGAAAGAAAGGGTTTAGTCACATCTAACTTCTCCAAACTAGTAAGTAAAGTTAAAATGCAAATTTGATAGTGTGCTTCCCCTTCCTTAAAGCCCTTCTTCAACAATGCTCCATTCACTTAGCCAGGGGCCCAGTGGTCAGGCCAGTGTAAACCTGAGGAAAGATCACCACTTTCTAACTCACCTAGCCTAAAGGACTGCCCTTCTGTAACTTACCTGACTAGAGTTGGTGCCTTTTAAAAATATGCAAAAGGTGGGGCACCTAGGTGGCTCATTTGGTCAAGCATCCCGACTTTAGCTCAGGTCATGGCTCAAGCCTGGCGTCAGGCTCTGTGCTGACAGCTCAGAGCCTGGAACCTGCTTCAGATCCTGTGTCTCCCTCTCTCTCTGTTCCTTCCCCACTCATGCACTGTCGCTCTCTCTCTATCAAAAATAAATAAACATTCAAAATTTTTTTTTAAATATGCAAAAGGTGTCTTAGGTATACAAAAGGCACAGAGGCGTTCCTTCAGAATTAGCTTCATGCTGATTTGATGATACGCTCCCACAACAACTTGCATTTTGCCTTCATGGTATTTAAGGCATTTCAATCACATATTTTTAATTTTCCTTTGCCCTACTAGACTGTAAAGTAGGAATTGTGACCACATAGTTCATCTATATATCCCTAGCTTCTATTATAGTGCCTGCTACACAAGTAGTTGGTTAAAAAACATTGTTATATAAAGTTGGTTTGCCATGTTATGTTCAATAGTTGATATGATTCTTGGTAGAAGTTATTACTGAGAGGATATGAAATAATTCTATATCCTCATATGTGACTTTATCACGGTTATTCCCAAACGCCAAGGGCATATGGTATTCCAAAATAAAGTGAAATTACAACAGTAATAATGATAAGGCCAATGTAACACAGTTATACATACACACACACAAATTAATGAAAGGTTTCAATGGCTCCCTTTTGGGGATGACTGCCCTTTTTTTCCTATTTTGTGATATTAAATGTATGTGGAATGCAAGACATAAATATCCCAATATGAAATCATGACTCTAGTAAATGGCAGTTGTTCTGTTGAAAATAGCTTTATTTGGCAAAAGTTAATAAGAGTTGATGAGTTGGTAATCCTATGTTGGGCCTCTCAATTTTTTTTTTTTTTTAATTTTGAAATGCCAAAGTCTGGGAATCATCGACTGAGCAGAATTTTTCCCATCGGAACAGACTTGAGGATTTTTGTGATGCATGTCTTAGTTTCTAATCATGTGTGGCTCCAACTTCCAATCCTTCCTACATTTACTTCTCCATCCTCATACTTTGCCTTTTGTGATACTCCCCATGACTATACTTTCTCCGAACTTTATTATTTTCAACAATCGATACCGTATAGTTCTTGTCCCCACTTACAGCCACTTTAGGCTCCCAAATCTTTGACATGGTTTATTTTGCTTTAAGAGAAATAGGTTAAGATTTTAAAATTCTAATTATATACATTATAATAATGGGTCTGATACATTCACCTGCAGGTGACTGGAATAACTAAAGGTATAAATTTTAAAGGTAAAAGTAAAGCAAGTTTTCTTTGAATTCATTAAACTTCCTAAAGATTAGATAAGGGGTAGGGATCACAGTTGAGCCAGACAGTGATTTTCCTCAGCCCTTGGAGCAAATGAGTGGGAGAATAAACACAAGTCACATTTACTCTAGCAGTCACTAGAAATATAATTATCTATGTGTGCCATTTGGGAAGCACTGGTCCAAATGATTTCCATGATTCAATACACATGTAAGTTGAAATTGACAACACTCAATAGCAAAACTATTCAGAGGATGTTATTTGATGGAATAATAACATTTTAAATTTTATATTCCATTATAGTACATTTTCCGGTATAGTTTTTTTGAAATGGTTAATATAGAGAAGCATACTATCAAGGAGCAGATGAAAGTAACACCACCTTCCTCCTCCCTTTAAGGAAAGCTCCTATTGGTATTCCTGTTACATATACAGGCTTGGGACTTTGTGGCATTTACGGCATATTGACATGATTAACATTTTCACTTGATTGAGGGAAGTGGCATTCATTTTTAGCTCTGGTTTGGAATATTATTAACCTGATTTGAAGATAATATATTAGAAATGTCCTTGTCAGTCAAACCCCCTGAGCTGTAGAAATGATCATGTTGTTCAACTTGTTCAGCCTAATTTGACAAGGGTAGCAAGCCAAGATTGTTCCAGGGAAGAGAGATCTTCCTATTGCAGCAGGAATATCTTTATTCCTTTGGTGAAAATTAGTACTAGGATCAGTGTATGTCAAAGAAGACATTGGCATCATTTCACCCAACGTTTTTCCATTCTCTTATTATTTGGATAATTGGAAAATTCACCACAAGAATCCACACTTGTCTGTCTGTCTCTTTGTTTTTCTGTCTTTCTGTCTCTCTCTCCCTCTCTCTCTCTCTCTCTCTCTCACACACACACACACACACACACACACACACACACACACCTATGAAAATCCGGCCATGTGAGGTAGAGATTTTGTTGTAAGAATGAAGCAGAAGACAGCTCCCTTCCTCACCGCTACTCAGAGCTAGAACTCATACTTTTCTAGTAGGAAGAATAAAGTGGATGCTGACTCTATAACATAGGCTAAAGGCTTTAGAAGTAGAAAGCCCGGAGTTCAGATTCTAGCTCTGCCACTTCCTAGCTCTTTGAACATAAGCAAGTTACTTAGCTCTTTAGGTCTCTGCTTTCTCATCTATAAAATGGAGTCCAGAAAGTTCTGAGGATTACACAAGAGCATTTACTTGAGGCACTTAACACAATACCTTGTACAAATGAGGCACTCAAATGACAGGTGATACAGCACTAAACTACAGTACACTATATCAGGACACCAGAGAAGCTTAATTTAAGAAGTCTTGGGTCTCATCCATTCTAATTTTGTCAGTAAACTGTAGGTAAGTACACTGGGCCCCTGGGCACTTGGGCCTTCCCAGGCCCACTTTACCCAATCTACCCCTGGGGCAGAGGCTACTGTCCTAGCTTCCTGGCCATAACAGCCCCAACAAAGTCTTGGTGATCACTGCTACTGCTTCACCTTTTCTGCCTTACCACCCTGGTGGGCCTGGCCTGGGCAAAAGCCTCTGATGTGACAGGAACCATCCAGCTACATGTCAGATGGGGAGCTTCTGGCTTCCTCAGGGATTTCTGGGAGAGTCAAAAGAGTCAAGTTCTGTAGAGCAAGCTGACCAATTTGAGACAAAAGACTTCTGGGCAGAAAAAATGTTCACCCTTTCTCCCCTGGGTGGAATGTTGCAAGACATAGAGGTTCTATACAATCTCATAGGTGATATCTTTTGTAACTTAGCGGCTAGCTGTGTTTCTGGTAAAGGTGTGGCAAGCTTAGTAGTGCAAGGCCTTGGCTTTACTTTTCTTCTCCTCTACTGCTATTCTTTTCACCTTCACCGGTGCCCTCTCTTCTGCTTTCTTGGGATTGCCTGATTCCCCATCCCCTGTAAAATGGGAGCAGGTCTTGGGCAATGGGAGTACAAGAATAAGAAAATTCACAGTATTTGACACCAATCTACTTATCTATATATAATTCCTGGGATTCTCTCAATAGTGGAAGCTCTTAAGGCCACATTACTGCCTTATTAACAAAGCATAACTGATCAAATCAGGAGCACAAGGGGCCTTTGAAGACAACTCATCATTCTTTTCCTTCCATAGAGTCAAATTTCAATTACAACCGAAGATAACATATTTGTAACCACTTAATCCTGTCTTTCAGGAGAGAAGACAGAGAGACTGAGAGTGAAAAGAGATTTTTCTTCTTGAAAAGTCATGTTCCTTTTTATTTAACTAAAATGTAACAGGATGCTAAAATGCAACATTGGCATTTTTCTTTTCTTCAGAAATATGCCCACATTTTATAGAGAAAGCTATATATTGAGGTTCTGCTAAAAAAAAAAAAAGAAAAATAAAGAAAGAAAGAAATGCAATTTTCACATTAAACATAGATTCTAATGTCTGGCATTTCTCCTAGTGCTCGCACATAATTATCCATAATTGCAGTTTTTCCAACAGGGGACCCACGGTAGTCACTCTGATTTATTCCACATTATGTGACCCTCTCACACAGTGATAATGATCTTCAATTCCAGCAGCCCCGGCTGTCGCCTCTCTTCAACCTACCTCTCATGCCTCATGACGTCGAATATAGGAACTTTAGGTTGTTATTCAGGCTTCTTTCATCCTCATTTTCTGTATTTTTTATGACTGCTTTTTGCATAGGCACATTTGCTGAGTTGGCACCTCACAGGTGGTTTGGTTTGTGGCATATTTTAATAGCTATGAAGCCATGGGTTCAGCTATTGGGTTGCAATGAATTACATAATGCATGTGCAATTCAGTGCACTAACAAGAGGATTTTCCTAAGACCCCAAATGACCCAGGAAACTGACACGTGGAACGGACCGCATGTCATCGAATGTCCCCTGACACAGATACACTTATCCTGAAGGGCACGCTCTTACTCTGAGGGATGGTGGTCTGTGGAGGGCAGACCTGGTAGCCATCCAACTATACTAAGGCACATTTCTTTCTGCTGCTATTTGGTTCATTTTACTTTGGTTTGGTTTGTTTTCTGTTCTTAGCAATCAGGCCGTTTTATGAGTACTTTGGCAAGCAGGAGTCAGAGTTGTTTTCTCTAGGAAAGTTTTAACCTTTCAGCACAGTAGCAATGTGATAGACATTATAAATTCAATGAAATGTGGTCTCTGGTCCAGGTTGGTGGTAACCCTTTTTATTTCTCTTGCTTAATTTACTTAGAAATAAGTGTGATGCTCTAGAGATATTGAGATAAATTGAATACGGGGCCTATATGCACAACTGCCTCCGGTCTGAGCTCATTTTCTAGGAATGCTTGTCACTAGTAGAGGAGGATAGAGTCCATGCAAGCTGTATTTATTTCATTATTCTCATAGTCCATTCATTCATTCCACACATTTAGTATCTTCTGTGAGCCAGGCACCGTGCTAGGTGACACGGTTAACACGTTGAGCAAATCCCTGCCCTAAGATGACACACCGTAAGGTTCTGTTGATATATAGGGTTTGACATTCTTTTTCCAAATCTCCATGTATTATAAGGAGGAAAATAAGCAAACAATATTATTAATTTATTCACACATTCATTAACCATTCATTTAAAAAAATACTGAAGATCTACTATGTGGTAGATACCGTACCAAATGCCAGGAAAGTAAGGATAAAAGAGAGCATCTATAAACCAAAAGAAAAGGATGAATCTGACTATAGAAATAATTTAAAAGCCTAATTGTTAAAACACCCTAAACAAAGTTAGAGTTAAAAAAATGAAAAAAATTGCCATAAAAGGGATCATTTTCTTAATACACCCAGAGCATTAACACATAAAACAAACTGATTCCCCAAGGATAACTGATTTAAGGAATCTTTTACAGGGGGAAACTGTGGTCAATAAACATATGAAAAGGTGATCTATTTTATTTATAATTAAACTAAGTGGCAAAATGTTTGTGAATCCCAGGGTCAGTGGATATGGGAATACACACACATTTGTTTTTAAAGTTTATTATTTTGAGAGAGGAAGAGAGTGAACAAGCAGGGGAAGGGTCAGAGAGAAGGAGAGAGAGAGAGAGAGAGAGAGAGAGAGAGAGAGAGAGAGAGAGAGAGAAAATCCCAAACAGGCTCCACACTGCCAAGGTGGAGCCCAATGTGGGACTGGAACCCATGAACCATGAGACCATAACCTGAGCTGAAACCAAGAGTTGTATGCTTAATGGACAGAGCCACCTGGGTGCCCTGGGAATAAACACATTTTTATGCTGATGGTGGGACTGTTATTTGATGTAGTCTTTGGAAGACAGCTTGGCAATACCTACAAAAATTTTGCAATTTCACTGCTAAGAATTTGTCTAACAAATACACTTACAAAAGGATACAGAAATGTTCAGGTATAAGGAAACTCAAAATGTTATTTGTAGTAGGAAAAGAAAACTGGAAATGACCTTTAAAGTCTATCAACTGAGTTAAATGTATTATTAACTTAAATGGATTATTACACATAAGGGGATACTATGCACCAGGTAACAAGAATGAGGTATAACTCATTGTATTTATATAAACACATACAAAAGAGCCTCAAGACGTGTGGTTCAATTTAAAAGAGTATGGTGCAGAGTGGTATTTATAATACTATCTGGAAGGATGTGCACGAAACTGTGAACACTTTACTGAACACAGCCGTGAACAAACAATTGGAGTTGACACAAGTGACAGCTATTTGCTAATCTGCTCTCTCATGTGATAGCGTTTACTCTATGCAGGGTTCTCTCTGAGTATGTGCTGTTCTAAGATCTTCAGATATTTGCATACAGCTAAAATCAAGAAGAAATGAAGATCAATACATTCAAATTTGAAAACAATGTTTTCAAATGAATTAGGACTCATGGTGGGGGGGTAGAGAGAGAGAGAGAGAGAGAGAGAGATGGAGAGAGACATAGCATCAAGGAGTAGGCAGGGGCATCAACTTACCCCAATTTGCCTAGGACTTTCCTAGTTTGAGCACAGAGTGCCCCATGTGCTAGGAAACTCTTCAGTCCCAGGCAAACAGCTGGGAATGGACTGGAACAGCTGGTCACCCTGGCCTGTCTTGGAGTTACTACAGAGACTTGTGCATTAACCCTATGCACAGGAGAAACTGACATGAGGAACTGGCTTTCTTGCTTGCATTTTTCTTCCCTATACCTCTTCCTAGATGCCAAAAGGTCTCTGCAGTTTTCTCCATCTGGAAGTTCCATCACCGCCCCTTGGTGCAAAGATTTTGACACTTGCTCTAGAGATGTGACTTTCTGGATTAAGATTTCTAAAACTGGGCTTTTCTGGAGGTTGTATAGAGTTTACAGGAGAAGAGAAGCTATTGTAAAAGCATTGGGAGGTATGGAATTTGGGTATGAGGGAAAAATGTTACTTGTGGAGCTAGGAATAATAAATCCAAAGAGGTTTTCAAAGGTAAGGAAAAACCTGATGGTATGACGGGAAGGGATAGAGCAATATTCATTAGAAAAACTGAAATGGTGTCTATGAAAGTAAGTTAGATAAAGATGGGGGGGATTTTAGGGAAAAACTTTCAGAACAAAACACACCAACTCTTAGGAACTACTGGATGTAATCAGCAATTTATATGCTTCTGACACTTTCCATATGACGTAGGATGCTGTGGAAGGAATAGGTGACTACTGTAGAACACTGAAATTATCCCTGGTGGCAGGTGTTGGGCTGTGTGTACACGATCACCCTAACAAGGTTAAAGGAGAAATCCCTGGAGAACCTCATTGTTTTCAGTGTCCATGGCAAGAAGGAAGCCAAATATGGCCACACATGTTATACTACAATCTTGTCCAGAAAGCGGGTGATGTTTCAGATTTGAGAAAGGCATCAGAAGCATAGCTCTTCAGTGCATGTGTTTCTCATAATGATGTTGGTATTCCTCTCACATGTGTCCCCACAGTAACCATTTACTGAAAAAAAGCTAATGCCATTTGAGCGTGGTTGCATTTTCTAAGACTTCCTATAGAAAGGAATCCTCATGATTACTTAGAAGTCACTAAGTCTGTTGCCCTCAACATTTTTGCCCATCTAAGGGTGAGTGTGCTCCTTTTTTGCATTGACATATGGGTAGCTATGCCACTTTTGCAAAACCATGTTTATTCTGTACTCTGGACCATTAATTTGATCATTTAATATTTACCAGGGAATAAGTGGGGGCCTGGGGTTTCACAGATGAGTAAGACACAGACTCCATGCTCAGGAGGTAATGGTACATTAGAAAATATAAGACCAACTAACATGACAATGTAAGATGGAAGACATGAGAGAAAGATTTTACAGCAATATAGAAGAGGTAAAGAAGATTACGCTCAGGAGGAATTGAGGAACTGTCTTCAGGGGCAAAGCAGATACCCTCCCGTTTCTGTAAGAGATGAGGGTGGAGAAGACCTTGAAGGGCCACAGAAAAATGTATGCAAAAGCTACAGAGGTATGAGACAGCATGGCTTAATCGGGAAACTGCCAACCACGGGTTAAATCTGGGGGGAGCACAGAATCGAATGGCACGCATGTGGGAGGAAGGAACCAGGCAATGAGGGGAGGGTGGAAGTCAAGGCAGGCAGACTTATTGAGCGCTTATTTTGCCCCAGGCTTTTACATCTGGTATCTCACATGATGGCTTCAACAACCTCCTGACGTTGTTCATTACTCCATTATGCCGATGAGGAAACAGAAGATGAGAAAGGTTACACCTGAGCTGACCCACAATTCGAGGCCAAGTGTATCTGATACCAAAGCCCCTGGTCAATTTACCACGAGCCAGTGTTTCTAGGTGAAGGGTAAAGAGTTTAAACTTCACCAGGAAGGCTCTAAGTACTTTGTAATGGGAGTCAGTAGAGAAAGAAATAATTATAACTGCATTTTAGAAAAAAAATAATCTGAATCCATGTGCAGAGGAGCAAGTGGAGGCAGTGATGACAGACAGGAGGACAGAGAAATATTTTTCTCGTTTTTTGGCAACGAAGATCAGAATCTAGTGGCGCACACAGACAAGTCCAGGTTTCCTTAGGCCTTGACTTTGTCATACTTGCATTATGCTTAGAAATATGCAAGTGTCAAATACCAATTACGAATCTGAAGATGATGGATTCCAGGAACTCTGACCCATCTTAGAGGGGAGCAGGGCTGGAGAAGGGGCATAAGGGCAAAGTAATAATGAATCTCTAGGACTGAGAAACATAATGAAAATCTCTGCAGATGCAGTTCCATGAATGACTAGAAGACACCCATTCTTAAGGGCGATAGAGATGCTGGGAGCTGGTGAAGCAGTTGTAACTTGCACTTGTGTAATTATTGCAGAGGGTTACACTTTGGTTAAGTGATCCTGTTGCTTTAGAAGTCTGAGATGATGCCTGGCCTAAGAGTTTTCTTTAGCTGCATGTCTCACTGTAGCTATAAATTTCAGTCAAGTTATGTCCTGCAAATTGGGCCTAGTTAAAGAACTCAGGAATGGGGAGGTGGGGGGTGGACTGGGATACAGACTCAGGGCTGGTGGAGTTAATTTAATTCTTGGATTGAAAATCTGATAACCATTTTAATCCTCTGTGGTTTGAAAAAGTAGGTCCTTAAAATACATTCATTTGGCACAAATGAAAGCAGTAAAACAAAAATCAGGGAGTGTTGAAATTCTTAGACTAAGGGCTACTTTATCACAAGCTCTAGTAAACAAGACTAGAGACTGTTTCTGGTTGAATCAGAAAAAACATTTTCAGTGAAAAATTTCCATCTGATCTTTCTCAGATACAGTAACAAGACATCTATATTCTACAGTAGGTACAAATGTTTGCCCCAGACGGTCAAGATTTTGAGATGGTAAGCAAACATTTTTAGCATAAACACACGGTTGTAGAAACTAACTTCGAGAGTAATAATATTCCTTAACATGATTTTGTCATAAAAGGTTAAAACCTTTACTAGATTTACATCTTAGGGTCAAGGAGATAGTCATTCTTTTAAAGTTGCAACGGTTTGGTTAGATTCAAATCACTAGAGTGTTCCTTTGAAGGCAAACCTTGTTCCTTTGAAGGTAAAATGTATATCTATGCATACATGTTCCACTCGTAAAACTGGAAAGAATCCTTCACAATAAACTATAAATGGAGTATACATACTTTAAATGGATATTATACTTATATGGCAGAGGGAAAATTCTAAAGGTTTGAGGATCCATAGGAGGAAGGAAAATGCAATGTAACATGTAGATAAATGGCAACCCATTTGGTAATTTTTAATGATCATTAATAATCACCATGATTAGTAAATCATTTAAAGAACACATTTCCTACAATTGCTGTTACTTGAAGATTTACAATTAGGTAATAATCTCTTTGCACTTAAAAAATAAAGATATCCCAATGAATATATGATACCACAGTTGAATAATATTTCAGGTCCTTTTCTGTAGTGCATATGCTTGCCTCAGTATGTTGTGATAGCTGTGGAAAACAGTTCACAACTAAAACCATCTTTAAAAAGTAGTTTAGGCTACACCCATATTTCACTGATAAGGCCCAGAAAGATAAAGTAACTTTTTCAAAGTCATGTACATACTTGTAGTCTGTTATTAGCAAAGTCAAGACAATGACAATTTCGGGATCTTGATTTTTGGTGCTTTCTTGGTTCTGAGGAAGTTCCTGACAGTCCTGTCCTGGAAAGTAAATAAGATAAGAAGGGGCGCCTGGGTGGCGCAGTCGGTTGAGCGTCCGACTTCAGCCAGGTCACGATCTCGCGGTCCGTGAGTTCGAGCCCCGCGTCAGGCTCTGGGCTGATGGCTCAGAGCCTGGAGCCTGTTTCCGATTCTGTGTCTCCCTCTCTCTCTGCCCCTCCCCCGTTCATGCTCTGTCTCTCTCTGTCGCACAAATAAATAAACATTGAAAAAAAAATTTAAATAAGATAAGGAGGCAACCAGGTGGGTGGGGCTCCTTACACCACACCTGACTTCATCTAAAGCAGGTCTGCTGTGTGTGTTATGCAGAGTTAAGCATCAAGCTTCTTTCTGAATAAGGTTTACTTAAAGAAAGACCTCTTCTACTAAGTGAAATTTTTAAAATGAGTACATGCTGAACCACACTAATCTGCTAGACATGTGGATGAGAAAATGCTCTAGACATCAGTGGGCACTCTGCATGTTCTAGAAGATCAGAGCTATGTCATCTTGGAATTTTCTCCAGAATCTAAATTGGTGTCTTACTGCATAAAGGCTATTAGGTCTGGAGGTTCTTTAAGTTACACCTCCAGGGGTTTCCTTCTGACCTCAGTTCCTTAATCACCTCCTTGTTTTTTTTCACTGATCCATGAGATGCAATTAGCTTGCACCTCTTAAGGCTAACCTTGACTTTTTTTGACATACGCACTTTAGAGTTGGGGATACATTCTCCCAGTTGGGACCCAAACTTGTGTCTCTGCATAAGCCTTGAAACACATGAAAATGAATGAATGAATGAATGAATGAATGAATGAATACGAGTTTGATTGTAACTGCAGAAAAGAGATAAGAGCCAACAAAATAATAATGATGAAATTGATAAGGCTGTAGAGTCCCTGATATTTAACAAAGGAAAATGAGTTCAATCTAGCTTTCCACTGGTCCTCTTAGAAATTTTTCCACTTCTTTGGGGTGCCTGGGTGGCTCAGTCGGTTAAGCGACTGGTTTCGGCTCACGTCATGATCTCACAGTCCGTGAGTTCGAGCCCCGCGTCGGGCTGTGTGCTGATAGCTCAGAGCCTAGAGCCTGCTTCAGATTCTGTGTCTCCCTCTCTCTCTGACCCTCCCTCGTTCATGCTCTGTCTCTCTCTGTCTCAAAAATAAACATTAAAAGAATTTTTTAAAAAAAGAAATTTTTCCAACTCCTTTCTCTCCTTTTTTGTTTCCTATTTTATTCTTGAGAGGCCTCACATCCTTGCCTACCTATAATGTCTTCAGAACTCTTCCCTGAAGGTGTTTTCTTGGTGAATCCTAAAGAAACTTTTTCCCACTAAAATGGAAGTTCATCATGGTGATAAACAGTGATGTCTAAGTAAAATATTATTTGGGGTTAAGTGGGAATATAAAGTAGGATTTGGAAGTGTGTTCTTAAATTTACATTCATAAAATAACATAGTAGTAGAGGTTCTAGGGAGGCACTAAGTTCCTTTCCCTTTCCTTTTTTACCTATCACCCCTTCCTTTATTTTCCTTTATCCTTTCATCCCTCCCTTCTTTCCTTTTTAGAAGCCTCAAATGTTCACTTTTATTCATATACAAACCCTAATTTGACTGGATTTTACAGTTACCATTCCATTTTGAAGAACACTAAAATCAAATGTCACCATCAATAAATCAACTATAGGATCAAGAAGGTTTATAACATGAGCACAGAAATTGATTTAGCATAAATTAAGACGTTATTGACTCAGCCAGAACCCAGTCTGGAATCCAGCTCTCCCATTTACTGTGCATGTCCTTGAGTGAGTTAATCAAAGTAAATTACACATCTTCCTATGAAAAATGGAGATAACACCATCTCCAAGTGTAATTGTAAAGATTAGATGATACTATGCACATAAAAATCTTGGATGTGCCTGGAACATAGTGAATGCTGAATAAATATTATAATTGGTATAGCATTACCGGACATTACAGTATCTTACACTAGGCATATCATTGTGAATTGATAAAGCAAAAGACATTCCAATACTCCACCTAATTAAGCAAATGAGTACTTAAGCAATAATTAATTCATGTACTTCCAGTGTTGTTTACAATTATCTTATTCAAATGATATGTTGTCAAAACTATTTGATCCCTCACTCAATTTAGATTTTAGGACCAATAAATAATTGACAGGCTTTACACTTAGGAAAGCTCAAGATAGTCTCAAAAATTCCATAGGTTTGGGGCACCCGGATGGCTCAGTCAGTTTGGCGTCCACCTTTTGGTTTTGGCTCAGATCATGATCTCACGGTTCGTGAGTTTGAGCCCAGCATCAGGCTCTCTGCTGTCAGTGCAGAGCTGGCTTTAGATCCTGTCCCCCTCCCTGCCCATCCCTCCCTCTCTCTCCCACTCTCTCTCTCAAATAAATAAACATTAAAAAAAAATTCCTCAGGGTTGATGTTGGTTTACTACTTGTCACCATGTGTACCTTTTTCCTGAAGCTGGCTAGCAATGCAGAACAGGGCAAAGGTACTTCAACTCCTTCATGATCACATGTTTTCACTTTAATCCAATTATGGATATTACCACATGTTTTAAAAATCACAGATCCAAATAAAGGAACCATCAGGAATTTCTCTATGGTTTATAAAAGGGAAACATCTTTTATGACTTTATTAGTTTAATTTTCTATTATTGGTAAAGAGAAAAAAAGTATTTCCTTTGTTCTTTGTCTTGTTAAGAAAACCAAGCGCGCTGTGAGTCACGAGATGTGAGTTCTGGCCATTGACTAGCTGTGACCACTGAGTACTGAGACAAGTCTTCTCTCTAAAATGGACCCTGTGCTGATGATCAGTGAGATCCTTTCCAGCACTAACAGCCTATTATTTCACACCATGTTACTTTTCCAGATGAACTAGAAGGCTGTACATGGTATATTCAGAGAAGACAAAAGGGGACAGAGCGAAAAAAGGGTGTAAGAGTGTCCTCAAAAAGCAAAGAAAAAACACTCAATGAATGCTATTCATTAGACTGTTAATGAGAAAAAAAAAGATAAGCAGTGTTTTGAATATTGATCTTCACGATATTTCAGCTGTTAAAATTATAGTTAATTGTATACAACAGGGCTTTGTATGTCTTAGGCAAGCGTTTGTTGAGCACTTTACATTTAGGTGCCAGGGAGTTTGATAAAATTTGCGTTTAATGAAGTCTATCCTGCAATAGCTTGCAAATAAAGTGGGCAAGTAAGAAAAATACAGATTAAAAAAAGTTTATTCATTTTGAGAGAGCCAGAGAGAGAGTGTGCACACGTGGGAGAGGTTATGGAGTGTGCAGAGAGAGAGTGTGCACACATGGGTCAGCTCAGGTCATGATCTCACCATTGGTGAGTTGGAGCACTGCATCAGGCTCTGTACTGACAACTCAGAGCCTAGAGCCTAGAGCCTGCTTCCGATTCTGTGCGTCCCTTTCCCTCTGCCCCTTCCCCACTCGCAGCTGTTTCTCTCTCTCAAAAATAAACAAACATTAAAAAAAATTATAAAAAGTTGGATGCCAAACCAGCTGAGCCACCTGAAAAATGAAGATTTAATATAAATTTCCTAAAAAGTGACACACAAGTCACATCCAAACAAAATATCATCCTAGTTGAGTAACCTAGGGTTATGACTCAAATGGTTTACATGTTTAACACATGTCTTTGGATCTCTCTTTTAGAGATCCTTTCTCTTCAACAATTTAAAAATGATTACCCAGAAGCAACTGTGTTGTTATTTTATACATGCTATTACTCTTTTAAAAAAATGTTAAAGTAATGTGTTTTTTTAGAGAATATATACCCATTAAAGATATTACAGTAGAAAATACATACCCATTAAAGATATGATGGTAGAAAACGTAGAGGAGGTTTTTCTTTAATTTTAAAGAAAAGAAAAGGTAAATTTAATGGAATGACCATTTTCAAGTGCAAAGGTGTATTTGTTGAATGCTTTTTGTGTGTTGCATGCTCTCCATAGTCTCATTTAATCTTTGTAATAACTATGGTATTATCACCATTCTGTGTGACAGATGATAGAAATGAGACTCATGGAGGTCCAGTGATTTTTCTGAATTCACCAGGTAATTAATTAGGAAAGTATGATAGACTCTAAAACTCATGTTCTTCCTATTTTCTCAAGCTTCTTCTCATTCTTAGCACTTCTCTGGAATTGTGTGTACAGGCAGGAGGCAGAGGGCACCTGCTTTTCACTTCTGAAGGACAGAAATGGATGAAAAAAATAATCCTGTGAGATTTGCTGACCAGCTTGGGTTACAAAAAAATGTACATCTATCTTCCCTGTGGGTGTTTTTGAAAAAGCAGATTCTCAATGAATGAACTTTAAATACAATTTTCTATTTTCCTACAAAGAATGTGCAGGTCCTTCCTAGAGATTTAAGACCACTACTGAACAACAACAACAACAATGATGACAACAACAACAACAAAACACTCTGTCAGAGAGGGGTAAAAGCTTGCTTCGTTGCCATACAAGATATCCTATATCTAATATCGTCAAATCCTAATGGAAAACTGCTGATTTCATTTACATAGTCCCATGTTCAGGTAAAATATGCATTGTTTGTAATGGATATAAATATATTTACAAATGGATAAGAAACTTTTAAGATACGTCTCTGAAGACAAGTTTAATAGGTTTTGGAAAAATATAATCTTGTTCTTATTTTTAAATTAAAAAAAATTATTTATTTTTGACAGAGACAGAGACAGAGCATGAGCAGGGTAGGAGCAGGGAGAGAGGGACACACAGAATTCAAAGCAGTCTCCAGGCTCTGAGCTGTCAACACAGAGCTTGATGTGGGGCTCGAATTCACAAACTGTGAAATCGTGACCTGAGCCAAAGTTGGACACTTAACCGACGGAGCCATCCAGGCATCCCAATCTTATTTTTAAAAAATACTGAAAAAAAACACAGGAAGATTTTTTTCCCTATTGATATCTTTCAAAATATTAACCTAATAATATTAAACATTTCCTATATTATATTTTTAAAAGGTTGCTAGAAAATACATATCTTACTTTTATACGCATAAAATGTGTTTACATAGCACAAAAGAAACACCATTTCAAATTTTAGAACCCTTTGAATTTTGTATTTTGAAGCATGAGGATATATTATTTATTAAAATGTTTTCAATTATGAAAAAATTTCCTAGGTTTGAGGTGTAATCCCTAAAAGTAGTGTAGAATAGAAATGTAATATTTTCAAAGCCACTGAAGACGGTCATTTCCTTGAAGTGAGTAAATGAGATAGTTATTTATTTCATCGAGAAATGGAAATGGTCTGACTCACTTTCTTCCAAATCAAATAATGCGGTCCAGTGAAAATTGTTGAAAGAGTTTTGATTCTTTTATTCCCAAATTGGATTTGGAGAGTTTCTTCTTATTCAGACTCTGTCGCAAGCAAAGCAGCAAGACTGAGACTTAGATAATGTAATTGGATAAGGCTTTACAGAAAAACTGCAGAAAATAATCGTGTATGACTTTATGTCTTCAGTAAAAAACATACCTTGATAAAATATATAGAAATGTTGAAAAGAGTATATTTAAGTTAGAATTCTACTCCCCTTGAACAACTCTTTCCCACCTCTGACCATAACTTCAACAGGTAAGGACATGTCAATTCCACACAAATTTGAAAAATTGACTATTTTGCACTTGTGTTTCAAATATTCCTTACAATTCAACAAAAAAGAAATTCTTATGCTGCAGTTGAGAGGAGAGATAGGTACATTTTAAAAGTAGAGAAAGAAAGACCTCTTAAGAGCTTTCAGTTGAACTGGAGGAGATTTTTTCTTAAACCCAAATATTGTCTACACCATAAAATCATTTTTAAGAAGGATTGCTTGAATAAAATTGATAAAATTCAGTGCTTGTCAAAGCTGCCTACATTTTTCAATGAGTTGGGCAGTGTGAGTCATCTACAGTCATCTTGAATTCAACCCCTGGAAACCAAAAGTTGTGAAACTCTTTAAATCTCTACTCCTTTAACACTTCTCTAAATAAATGGCATTTAGAACTTTGTAAGGTCTTGTTTTTGTCTCCAAAATCCTAAATGGGATTTTAAAATCTTTCTACAGTAACTCAAAAGAGTTTTAATTTAGGAGCTATATGTCATCATATAGATTCTCTTGCCAAAATTTCTGTTTCTCTCCAATGGTGTCCATCAAGTGAGATACGGTAATTACTTCCCCCCATAAAATTCTATCATTTGAATAGTGTTTTCTTCACCTTCTCCTTCTATTGTCTCCACAATCTTTCAGTAGGAGAACTGTTACAATATCACCCATACTAAATTGTATTAGTCCCAGTGTATGATTTATTGGTATGAGGGGATTTTCAAATGTCTTCCTAACTCAACAGCCACTGTCATCATTTATATCTGAGTTATTTCCTGTTTTTCTTAGTTCAGGTATGACTTGCTACTGAAGCCAGTGATCTTTACTTTGTAAGTTAGTCATGTCATTATTGGAAGTATCCTCAATTAGAAAAACAAAAACAAAAACAAAAACTCATTTTCCTAAATTGCTGACTGACTTGGTTGGGATTTTGGTGGTGGTGATTTTAGATTCCTGTCTCTATAATGTATAGGCTATGTGACCTTATTTCAGTTGAGAGTAGAGGAGGGATATTATATTTTAAAAGTGGGAAAGAAACAGTAAGACCTTTCAGTTGAACTGAAGAAGGCTTTTCTTTTTTCTTCTTATTGTAACTCTTCAAATATTGTCTAAACCCTCACGTAATTCCTCTTCTCTAAGTTTCTGTGTTCTCAGATGACAATGACAGACCTGCACCTCACATAGTATGGGGAGGGGGAAATAATAATGCAAGTAGGAAGCTTAGCCCAGCACATGGCATAATAAGCACTCAGGGTAAGTTATGTGTTATTACTTTGATTGGGTATTAATTGTATTTTACATACAACCTATTCTCCCTGGAATACATCCATCACCAATGAAGACTCTTTAGAAGGAACTCCATGGATGATATTGTTATTCGTTGTACCTATAAATAAGGATTCACTGGAAATAAAACTATTTACTAAAGGGTGCCTGTGTAGCTCAGTTGGGTAACTCAGTTGGTCCAACTCTTGGTTTCGGCTCAGGTCATGATCTCATGGCTTTGTGGTTTCGAGCCCCCATTCGGGCTCCATGCTATCTCTGTCTCTCTCAAAATGAATAAATACATAAACTTAAAAAAACACTTACTAAAACCAAATACAGATTATATATATCATATATATGCGTGTGTGTGTGTGTGACATATATATGATACACATATGGTATAAAATCTATATATAATTTTTTTGTAATGTTTATTTATTTTTGAGACAGAGAGAGACAGCGCACGAACAGGGGAGGGTCAGAGAGAGGGAGACACAGAATCTGAAACAGGCTCCAGGCTCTGAGCTGTCAGCACAGAGCCCGACGTGGGGCTCGAACTCACGGACCACAAGATCATGACCTGAGCCGAAGTTGGCTGCTTAACTGACTGAGCCACCCAGGGGCCCCTATATATAATTTTTTAAGAATTGGTTTTGTTCTAAATAGGTTTTGTTCTAAATAATGAAAAAATATTTTCATTATTTTCAGGTACATGTGATTCAAATACACCAATGATGTTTATTGTTCCAAGGAAAAGCTAACTAATATTAGGCTGTGGAATCCTGTAATGCTTTTGCTTAATGTGAGCCTGGGCATATGGATTATGTGTAAGAAAGAGATGCTAGACCTATTTTGGTAGTAATGGTACTCATCATTGCCTAAACCTGGCAATCATTAGCTCACAGAATTTGGTGCTTTGAGCAAAGGTGTTAATTATTTCTCTCCTCCCTTTCTTCAAGAGTTCTCCTTACTTAAAGACTACCATTTTCTCTTAAACTAACATACATCCTCAGGCTTAACTAGACAGAAAACCAAACATGGAAGAAGTTGATGGGCAAACAACAATGAATCTGAGTGCATATTCCCCATTTGATTCCAAAACTAATGCCAAAGTCAGTTTGGTCAATAGTACATATTTCCTCTTAATCACTGAGGTGTCAATAGAAACAACAAGAATTAGGGGTCAACACCTTTCCATAGTGTTAAGTTCTTTCACTAAGGTACCAGGTTCTTTCAGGTGCTACCTTATTTGGGTTTTAATTTGTCCTAACATTCCTCCAAAAACGATTACAGCACACCACATCACTGTATCCATTTAACTCCCAAACCACGGGGAAACTGGCTGCAGCTTCAAACAACACTATTAAAAATACCACAGGGGAACCTTGGAGTAGGAATTCCAGGCACAAGTACAGCAGAGGGACAAAGAGAGGCTGTAGAGACCTTGAGTGATACTGGGATGGAGATTTAGCAGAATTTCAGAGTCTGAAACAACAGTCCTTAAGATTCTTATGTCGGGTTCCCAGGGCTGGTTCTGTGAGGTTGTGCAGGTTTGTTAAAAGTCAGGATAAACTTCGTCTCTCCTTGCCTCCCTTGAATTTGTCTTGTCAATAGATTCGTGACCCAGTGTAACTACAACTCACAAAGGCTTGGCAAAGTTGTCCAAAAGGAGGCTCCCTGTTACTGGGCCTTGCAAAGAACAGCAGACTCATTAGTGCATATTTTCTCTTTGAACCTGGATATCTTTATTGTGCCATCTAAGCAATTAATTGGAAGTCTTCTGGTGAAATCCTGACTCTAAGGGTTTAAAATGCAAACGCAGAAATTAGCACAGCCAGGGCTACATGAGAGGCCCCAGGCATCCAAATGTGAATGAGTGTTTTGGAAATCTAGCAGACTTAATGGATTAGTCTAGAGTCCTGCCACTTGGGAGGTCCAAATTCAGGGCCTTAGATCTGGGAAGAAGATGTTACAGTTGTGTTGGTAAAGGAAGAGTCGGAAGTAGAAAGAGCAAAAGAAGGAAGAGGAGCCAGTGCGGCCTTTCAAAAAAAGACACCTTTTCGGGGGGGGGGGGGGGGGGAGAACAGCAGAGCAGCTCATGCTTTCAAGTTCTTAAACAGAATCATTGCAAACTGAGCGTAACAACAGAAGAAAAGGGGTTTGGCATAAATTTGTTCATTCTTCTTGACTGGCTTACATGCTTCTGGATTCTTCTTAGAAGATCCAGTCTGCGAGACATGATTATTTATTTTAGCAGGAGATTCCAGGAGCACAGGAAAGCTGGGCTTCTTCTGGTCTGCCACTCTCGTGGAGTTTTTCCTCTGTATCACATATTTGTTTGGAATTTTACATTCTGCCCTGTGAATATTTTATTAATAGATACCTCCCTTCTCCTGGCTCCCAGGGTATAGGGACTCAGGACAGGGATAATGCTTCTTTTGGTCATCATTGTATCCTAAGAGCCCTGCTTAGGTCTGGCACATGGAGACCATCACAAAATTACTTGTTAAAAGAATATTATCTAAAATGTGAAATAGACCAGGTCTGGAGATCTAACCCAAAGGCAAGCAATTCATGGGCGCACAAGTAACAATGGCCTCTAATAAATGTGCCTAGAATAAAAAAATTGTCTACTTCTAGTTATAAATATGCAGGTTCTATTTAACTGAAATTGTCAATGAGAAACTACAAACAAGGTAACTTGTGGCAGGAGAAATAAACAAAACAAAACAAACACATGTATAGATGGTCTGAAGTAAAGTCAGAACTAGAAAAGCTCTAGCAAAGCTGGGACACTGAAGAAGTAGGTTAAGAAAAAGAAAACACCAGACATGCAAACAAACAGGAGAGTCTCAAGAAAGATACTCTATGTCCTACCTCAGAAGATTAACTTGCAGTTCTCTAGAACTGTGATGAGTCCTCCAAACTTTCATGCCCTAATCCTTGTAAGAATGATGTGCATTTTGATCTAGTTATTTCTGATAACTGAGCCAATCTGATGGAAATGCTCCCATATGCTGATGCGGGACCTTTGTGAATTACTGTGTGATGCCTGCTTGTTGCCAGTAGCCTGGAACCTGGAGTGCTTTCTTGGAACTCTCAAGAGTGGTTCCAGGAAAAGTCACCCAATAACCTTAATTCAAGGAAATGAAACTCTTCTGTTTTGTACTGGCTGTTTGAAAATATGGTCACTTGAGTGAAATAGAATTTCTTCCAAGTACTACATCATGGTATACCCCTCAACATTTACTGCAGTTATACATAGGAATTTGACTTGTCTTGAATCTCACAGTCCTAGAGTTGGTTTCTGTTTGCTGCCTGGAGCTCACTTCCTGGTAGTGATCTTAGCAAGATGCATCATCTTTTTCAACTCACTGGAGACCATCTGCGGTTCAACAAAAACCTAACTTGCAAGATATCTGGCAGCAATGAAATTCCCGTTTATAACTGCTTTATAATCATGAACAGCACGCCTTCTGTATAGGAGCAGAGTGGCACAGGCTTTTCTTGAATCTATACTTGTGCTTAAAACCACACCCCCCTCCTAACTCATGCACAGATGTTGGGAAAACAACTGTAAAGAATGACAGAGGGGCAGGGTCTCAGCGGCCTGGGAGACACTGCGGTGAGGAATGAGGAGGTATCATGAGGGAAGAAGGGGGTGTATTCTGGAAGCTTGGAATTAACATGGTAAATAGGGTAAGGAAAGGGACATTAGATAAGATATGGGAGATCATAGAGAAAAAAGCGAAGGAGGCAGAGCAGAGAGTAGGAAAAAAGGAGACAGGATAAAATGAAAGGAAAAATGGGAGAAAATGCAGTGGAGAATATGAGAAAAGAGGAGCTATGGAAGAAACAAAAGTGAATGACAGTGAAATGAAAGGTAAGCAATAGAGGGTTGTTTTCTGGGTAGAGAATCTGAAATATAACTACCAGGGTTTGAATCCCAGCTGTCAACTTTTCAGAATAATGATTATGGGAAATAATGACTATCAGCTTCAGTTTCTTCTTCTGCAAAATGCTGTAATAATCCTACCTAACGAAGTTGTGAGAATTGTGTGATCATGTGTGTCATCTTAGCACAGAGTGTGGCACAGAGTTGGTGTTACTGTTAGTGAGGTTAGAAGAGAGGGGAACAGGATAACGAAGGAAGAACAAGATGGAGGAAGTAGGAAGGAGAGATATTTAGATAGTAGAAGAATGAGAAAGAAAGAAGTTAATTTCTCCTAATGATTTTAACCTTTCTTTACCCATATTATAATTCAAGTTTCTATGCCCACTATATTACTTCTACATGTTTTAATGACAATTGGGAAAAAACAAGTACATATTGAATATCCTTTTTAAAATGTATTTTTATATTGAACTAACCTACAGTAGGTTGTATTTCTTTAAGAGTTGAAATTATTCCCTGGAAATGAGTAAGATCAAGGCTACATGATGCTAAACCAGTCATCCAAAAAACCCATTTATTTTCCCTTCCTCCTTACTGAATTGACTGGCCATTTGATGGAACTAAATGAATTGACTGGTTATTCTGAAATGTGTTAACCCAGCTATAGCCTATAGGAAGAATAGAGCACCTAGTGTTCTTGGTGATGTACCTTTCCAAGTTTCTCTCCCCAACACTAACCACTTCCTTTTACTTGAGGTCATTTTGCTTTTCTCATTAGTCTCACAATCCAGGGCTAGTGTTGGTTACTGAGGCATCCCTAAGCCCAAGACCATAAAACAATGTAATGGAATTGGACCAAGTATAAAAGGAAGGAACTATGGAGTTAGTTGCCCTTACCCTCTCAAGAAAAAAAGAACAGTGGAACGGTAGGTAAAGTATGAAAAAGATATTAAAGAGATCTATTCTTTTTCTTCCAACAAATTATTTTTTTAGGTTCATTTATTTATTTTGAGAGCGCACACACACAAACATGAGTGGGGGGAGCACAGAGAGAGAGAGACTCCCAAGTAAGTAAGCTCTGCACTGTCAAGCTCCACGCTGCCAACGTAGGGCTCCAACTCACGGACCATGATATCATAACCTGCGTCAAAATCAGGAGTTAGACGCTTAACTGACTGAGCCACCCAGGCACCCCAAAGAGATCTATTCTTATATTAGGGAGGAGATAGGAAGCCACAGCCCAAATCAGAAGGAGAAAATGCTTCATACTCCTTGCATAAACGCTCCAAAGTGCCCTTGGCATGGAGCTGTGCACTTGTCACATCACAGACATACCTCCTTAGAATTTCCACAAAGCTGGAGAAATAGTGTGCTCACAGACTTGCAGTGAGGTGATAGGCCAACCTTCAATGACCATGAGTTAGGCTACTCTTAAACGCCATTCAGAATAAACCGAAAGGAGTTTTATCTTTTTCACATACACATGCCCTTCCATAGGACCATGTGAGTTATTTAAAATAGTGGCCAATGAACCTAGACCAGTTATGACACTGCTTCTCACATTTTTCTCATTCAGAGGTAAGACAATAGAGAGGTCTCCCACTGGTCCCTTCTTTCATGTTATTCCCTTCTGTCAAAGGGGTTAAGAAGCACAGTTTTATTTTATATTCTTTCCTGTGCAGGAGAAACAAAGTTTTCAGTGTTGCCTTCTACTGCCTTATGTTTTGCTTCTACATTCTATTTAACAGCAATTTTAACATGTTCTGAGAGATCTGTGTAAGGACCTCTTGACTCCAGGTCTTTTGGACACAGAAGTTGATCACGATGGTGTTCTAGCACCATATACTGCACAGTGAAGACACAACAAAATAATTAACATCTTATTGGGGAGGCAACAGGAATAGAAAGGCAAAAACTACAATTTTTAGAACAATTTCATTAGAGTTATGCCAGAGGTAGCTATGGGGGCTATGGGAGAAGAAGGGCCTGGCCCAACTTGGGGAACAGGGCAGGTCTTGGATTCAGGTGTCATCGTACCCAAACAATTAGGTGAACTGAGCCAAGAAATTAAGAGAAGAAAGTGAGAGGTACCTGGGTGGCTCAGTCAGTTAAGCATCATGGTTCATAAATTCGAGCCCTGAATCCTCAGCACAGAGCCTGCTTGGGATTCTCTCTCTCACTCTCTTTCTACCCCTCTGCATGCATGCAAGCTCACATTCTCTCTCTCTCTCCCTTCCTCCCCCACCCTCTCTCCTCTGTCTCTCCCTCTCTCTCTGTCTCTCTCCCTCTCAAAATAAATAAAAATTAAAAAGAGAGCAAAGTGAGTTCTAGATGGCAAGAAGAGAGAAGCAAATGCAGATAGCTATGAAACATGGCACACATGGACGGAAGAAGTTGGCTACTGGAAGAGGCAGGTGGGTCCTGTGTACCACTGCCAAGGAGATCAGATTTTATCTTCAGGCTTATCACAGAAGGGTTTTAAGCAGGGAAGAGATATTCTGAGACTAATTTTTCAACTATATCAATTTGGTTGCACTGCAGAGCAGACAGCAAAGTTAAGGGGAATACACAAAAGACAGACTATTTAAGAAAGTGGTTCTCAAATGTTTTGATATATAGTAAGAAATACATTTTCATGGAAAAAGGCCATGAGTGTTTGTGTGTATGTCAACAATTTCAGAAAACAACACTTATCCTTGATATTATAGATGTGACTTTACATTGTATTACTTTCTATTCAATTCCATCATATATATATATATATATATATATATATATATATATATATATTTTACAAAATGCTAAATGCAACTGACAGTTTCAAAATACTACTTCTGTATTCTGGGGTGAGCTGATGAGTACCTGATCTGGAGAAATATCAGTGGCATGGAGAAGAGAGAACAGGTTTGACAAATATTTATGAAGTAAACTAAAAATATAGTTATTTATTTGATGGAGGAGTGTATGATTTCCAAGTTTCAGTCTAGGATAAAAGTGCTGCTTAATTGACAGGAAGAACAGATCTGCAAAGAAACAGAAATCCAGTTTTGAACATGTTGTATTTAATGTTTTAAAAATGTTTACTTATTTTTGAGAGAAAGAGAGAGAGAGAGAAATAGAGTGGGGGGGGGGGGTCAAATAGGGACAGAGGCACAGAATCTGAAGCAGCCTCCAAGCTCAGAGCTGTCAGCACAGAGCCCAACGTGGGGCTCGAGTCATGACCTGAGCCAAAACCGAACGCTTAACGGACTGAGCCACCCAGGCGCCCCTTGAACATGTTGTATTTAAATGGTGGAGTATCATCAGGCACTGTGCTTTTGTAAGAGTCTGAAATCAAGGAGGAGTTCTGAGGACAGGCAGTTTGGGGAATACCAAGTTTGAAGGTAAAACTACTTAAGTATATGTAGGCATCTAGAGAGTGCACAAAATGAGAAAAGCAATGAGCCAGAAACAGAATGTTTAAGGAGGGGAACGGGGGAGGTAGACATAAGAAGAAGAGTAGTCAGAGCAGCAAAAAGAAAGTAGAATCGTTTGGGAGAGAATGGTTCCTAATAAATACATGTTGAATAAATACTTACAGGATAAATCAATGAGGAGAGGGTTTCTGACGAAGATCTCTAAGATCAGGGCAGAGAAGGCAAAAAAGAGCTCCCTGGACACCGTAGTGAGGGTGGTGGGAGGAGGTGTGCATGAGGACGTCCTCCTACACTGATGTGAGGAGTGCCTGGGAGGTGAGGAGGTGGAGTGGCTTGACCGAGAAGGAAAGGGCAAAGAAGCAAGCCAAGGGATCAGCAAGGGTTCTGTTACCAGGCTTCACTATTGTTTTGTTCTGTATTGTTTTTATGATTGAGACAGACATGAATAGGGAAAGAGGCAGGAGAACAGGAGAGATTGAAGAAGCGAGAAAAAGAAAGGAATATAGAAGGAGAAAGGTCCTGGAGATACTGCGAGGAGAGGTCTGAGGGCACAGATGCATGGGTTGACTTCGAGCAGGAAAGGGATGGGTTGCATTACCTGCTGGGACTGGAAGGGAGAACAGGATGGGTATGGATGTCAATGAGAGGATACAGAAACTGGGGAGGTTCATGTCTTCACAATGAGTTTCTTGATTAGGCTGCAAGTGAAGGCATTTGCTGAAAGGTGATGAGCAGCTGTGGCGCCAGGAGGCTTCACAAGGGGAGGAAGTTTGGAACAAGCACCAAGAGAAGTGAGAGGGCACAGAGCAAGGATGAAGTGTCAAGTGGCACTGAGGGTCCCGTTGAGGTGAATGCCTTGACTTTATTTGAATCCATCTTGGAGTGATGTGGGATTTTTCCCACCGGAGTTCAGATAAGGATGTGGAGCAGGCAGATAAGAAACTGACAGTGTTGGGTTTTTTCCTGAGAGGTGTAAGGAGAACAGGATGGCAAAGAATTTGAAATAGAGCCTGGGAAGGCAAGAAGGAGAGGAAAGGAGATGGAAATTCCCAAATGAGGGGATTGCCGGACAAAATACTCTATTTCCCAGTCTCCCTTGCAGCTACACGTGGCATATGACTGAATGAGCCAAAGGAGATATAAATAGAAGCATGCTGTAGGGTTTCTGGGAGTTCTCTTCCAAAGAGAGGGGATGTGCTATTCTTCCTCTCCTCCCCTGTCTTACTACTGGCAATTTAGATGTGATGGCTCTCTACATGCCATCCTGGACCATGGAGGCAAAGCCCATACTTCAGGGATGGTGGCGGAATTATCCAAAAGAATCCTAGATCCCTCACAATGCTAGAGCGGTCACAACAGCCCTGGGCCACCCACTCTGGCTCTCTTTTATAGGAAAGAGAAATAAACTTTCATCTTGATTAAAGCATAATTTTTCAGGTCTCTTTCATTCCAGATGAACCAAAATAGTGTGCATATATAGTGCCTGAAACACTTAGAAGGCTGCCTTGGAAGAGAATGTTAACCCTCCACTGTGTAATGCCACGTAAGGAGCACATTTTACAGTAAGCAAAGAAGCTTTGGTCTTTTTAGGAGATTACAGGCTGCTCTTGATTTGAATGGAGAGGAAACAAAAGCTGACACTTGCATTTCTTCATTAAATTAAAAAAAAAAAAAAAGCCACATGGATGTTATTGCTTTTTTCCTGTGATGGCAAGCAGTCGTCTCTGTACTTTTTGCAAAGAAATGTATTAAAAGTAAGGACAATATTAACACCCAGCATGACACATTTCCACGGTCTTACATTTTTTTTTTCCTTCCCTGAAGGGTCAGAATTCCCATCAGGCGGCATAAAATGAGTGGTCTAAGCCCAAGCCTAGTAAATCACTGGTATTGCGTTGTTTTTAAAGTGACCAAACAGCTGTAGTTTTCAAGGTCAGCTGAATCATCTGCCAGGGTCACACGTGTTTCACATGTCAAGAAACGTATATGGGTTCCACTCCATGCAGGATTGTATGGAAAAAGACACTTGCAAACAAGTGATCTGAGGACATGTTTCCAAACAGCTGCTATGGTTATGTGGATAAGAATTACTACGTAAACTGTGTTGAGGACTCTGTTTCCAATCACTCAAAAAGAATATTCATTGCAATTCATGATGTCCACGCTGAGAGGGCCAGTTTGTGATCATGAAGACACATAGTAAATATTCGATTAGGACACAAAGTAACAGTAGTATATGATTGCTATTATAATCATAGTGACCTTTTTCCTGTGCAAGTGGGAAGAATGTGTACTGGGTATAAAAACAACACCAACCAAACACATAATTAAGATGGAACCTAGTTAAATAGCTAAGGATGGAGGACTTCAAGTAACAAGACTTGGCTAATACTTCTCCCTCCAATTCACGCTGCAGGCAACATTGACTAGAAGCTAAAGACGTGACTCTTGGATGCTAATAACTTCCTTAACAAGCTGGAGTAATTGGTATTATGGAGCCAGACTGATGGCACAGGGAGGGGATGACCTCAGGATTTAAGGAGTTTAGGAACAGAAAAACATGTTTTTTAAATTCACATTTTAACTCAGAGCATAGTTAGAGATGTCTGGCTTCAACAGAGAGAAGGAAAAAGCTACTGATTTTTGCAAACAGCTCCTCCAGTGGGTTGCCCTATCTCAAAATGGATAATTGGCTTTGAAGAGTAGCTCTTAGATTGAATTTTTATTCAGTTCTCATAATGTTCTTGGTATGTGCTCTTCAAAGCCCACAATCGGCCTCCTCATCTTGTTGATATTTACTAGTCCTAAGGATCTCTCATGTGTGAGACATGTTGAATGAAGACTGCCTTCTGACCAGTTAACCCCTCTCTGCATGCTTCAAGGTTGGCTTCTGTATTCTATAAGCAAAATAGCAGGCACCTCTAAGTCAGCAGAGTGGCGCAGACAGGCATAGACAAATACTCACTCTAGCTAAGTATGGGCTCCAGTCAAGCTGGAAAAGGTCTCTCAGCTCTGAGTCACTTAGACAATCAAGTCCCTGAACATGTTTCTGTCCCTAATATTTTGTTGCTCTAGGCAACCATCAAGTCCACACGAAGACTTCTGCCAACTGGAGAGGATGACGAGCCAGGGGAACCAGAATTTTCTTTTAACTCTTTGTTGAAAATTCAAAATAGCAAACGGTGGGTATCAAAGACATTCTCTAAAGGATCTATATTGGGAAAAGTGGAATTCATATATTGGTTTAGTGTATCTTTTCACCACTACTTAAGGAAGTATAATGATAGAAAATAAAGGCAATCAGAAGCATGCATTTTTAAAAAATTTAAAAAATGCACAAAAGAGCTGGTTGGATTTTTAGATATTTTTAGTAATCTGATATCCTCGTTTTATAGATGAGAAACCAGCTTAAATTACGGACCCAAGGTTAAACAGGGAGTTAGTGACAGCTGGATTTATAGCTTTGGTCCCTAAACACTGGGGTTACTGCTCTTTCTACAAGTTTCACAAGTCCAGCGCCACATGCAGAATGAAGGAATGTTAGTAAATCATAAGTAATCACCTCTTTTGTAATAGCAAATGGTCCTGGATGAAAAGGGCTACTTTCCTGAGTAGCTGGAAGCAGTCCTAAATGTCTGCAGCTATGTAGTGATCATCCAGGAGGGACACATAACTATTCTAAACTATCTGAAAAGCATTCAAGGTCCATCATTGCTCATCTGAATTTGATCTTTGCTTCCTCTGAATTCTTAAGACACTTACTCTCTGTGACACAATCCTGGGAGTATCTAAGATTCTTGATACGTTTTTCATATGTACAATTATATCCTGCTAAGTCCTTGTAGGTAGGATTAGGTCACATTCATTTCCATTTCCCTGAAACCCAGAGTACAGAATTAAACATGTTTTTGTTCACTGGTTGATGATAAGTCACCATTAATTTTATTAGCTCTAGTAGTTTAGTAACAATCTATTTATCCAGAAATGGTCCAGGAACGTATACTATTCAATACCAGGAAATAGGTGTAAAGAACCCCAGAACAGTCAATAAATGCATTTAAAGACTTACTTGTTAAAAAGTGGAATCAGGTCTATAAATACAGAAAACAAATTGATAATTCTTAAGTGCTACTTCTTCCAGAACACCTTCCATATCTTGCTTTAGATCTCCAGCAGAGAAGTACTAACATTTTCTCTGCCTTTCTTTTTAGAGGTGCCATTTGATGCTTGGGCTCAAAGAGACAGAGATGGTGGTGTGGGAGTGGCTCTCCTAGTTTTACTTTTTCTTTGTAGGGAGACACCTAAGGAGATCTGTCACACTTATGAATCTAACCTCTTTGAAGGTCTTATTTGAAAGCAGATTGTGCTACACTGTGCACAAAGGCATTTTAAATTTGCAGGTGTGACTGCCCAAATTAACAACAATACTTTGAACTTTTACAGAACCTTTCATCAAATGATATCAAAACAACTCAGCTTATAAAGCCTTAGGAAGCTGGTGGACAAGATATCCTATTGATATATAACTGGGGATTTACTGCATTAGCTATGTTAGTGATTTGTTTCAAGTTCCCAGACAATGGTATGTTTAGGCAAAGGATACTATTTTCTGCGGGCTACATCTCCAAATTGTGATATTTAATCTTGAAAAATTAAGAAAAAAACAATCATTTTCTTTTCAATTTTTTTGCTGAATTTTAGTTACCAGTTCACATGGACTTGCTTGTCATCCTTGGGCAAGCGCCGTGCTATTCTTTTCTCTATTGTTCCAATTTTAGTATATGTGCTGCTGAAATGAGCATAGAACCTAATAATTATTTTTCCCTCTTAATTTGGCCAAGCATAGCTTCTTTTTGGTGATCCAGAGAAAAGCTCATAGAACACACTAAAATGGACTTCACCTGTGGTGAAGGAGAACCATACTTACCAGTGGGTTTTAAATGAACAAAAAAGTGTCCTACAAATCTGTTTGAGTCTTCTGGTTATTATTATTTAAATGTGTAGCTGTGTAGCATATTTCTCCAAAAATGCAAATCTAATCTTTTTCTGTTTTTCTCCTTCTGGCTTCCTTCACTCTTTTTCCTCACATACATTGCCCTCAACTGGGAACAGGGGTGCATTCCTATTTTCCCAGATTTTAAATCTGTTGTAAAGCAAATATGAGCAATATGTGTCTGAAATGTTTATCAGACTATGGTTTTTATTTGGCTTTGTCCTAGCATATTAGTTTTTTTTTTTAATTTTTTGCCCCATTTCAATGGTTTCTTTGATGTCTTGTTTTGACCAGCTGCTGAGCTTTTTGTGGCTGTCCATTTACATCACTTTAAAAAATGGTACATAAATGAAATTTGAACAAAATGAACAGTACTTTCACATTGTTTCAAAATCAAACATGTTCCTAAGGAATCTGATTTATGGCAGATGGAGAACAAAACCTTCCAGAGGGAGGACTGTTAAATGAGTCTTAATTGCTTGCATATGAAAATATAGTGACTAAGATTGTGTGCACAATTAGGAATTTAAACATGTAGAAAAGAGCTGGCCGTGGAAACATTTTAGCAGGCATAGCTAGTTTGTATGAACACAGACAATAGAAGACAAGTTAGTAAAGGAAAATAATTTTAAAAGAAATTTAGTTGTTTACTTCATCATTCCTTATGTCAAGCTTCCAATTGTAAAGATGATTCATTTACCTCTGAAACTCAATGTACACTAAAAAAAAAAAAAAAAAAAAAAAAAAAAGAGGTTTATTTAAGAATTAGAATTTCTTTCTCAGTCCCTACTATGTGCCAGATACTAGGCTTGGTGCTTATTCATCTCATTTAATCCTTAAAATAACTTTCTGAGGTAGGTTAATTATTAAATTACATTCTACAGATGACAAATTGAGGCTCAGAGAATAAGTTGCTTCAAAGTGAAATGGCTATCAAGTGATATATCCAGGGTTCTCTGTATTTATCGAATGAAACCAAAGCCTAGCTTCTTACAGTGCCTAGCTGTTCCCCTGGAAAAACACACACCTTTCAAAAAAAGTAACACTAAGGGTGCCTGTGCTTTCAGTTTTGCGTCAAAATGCTTTCCTTGTGTTGGGTGACATGGCGTGGTATGGCTGGGTGGACGGGCCAAAGTTGGTCAGGTCTGGGAGCAGGGGTTGGGACAAAGATGGTAGATTTAGACACAGAGGCCAGAGCTGGGTGGCCTCAGAAGCTCTGTCAGGGTGTTGGGTTGGGAGGGCAGTGGTCAGATGGAAGGATCTAGTCAAGAGATTCAGTGCTTCAGTGGCTTTTTAGGCAGCAACTGTGGGGGCAGTGAGGTTCCACCTGAGGGTTCTGCCACAGTACGTGGTACTCAGTCTAGCTCCCCACAGCTAGGGTTTGGGCCCTCCTCCTTATGATGACCCGGATGTTCCAAATGCATAATACAGTGTTCTATCATGAGCGTCCGTTTGTCTTCAGAAATCTAAGTCCATGTCATGCCTCTAATGGACCAAAGTGTCTTTTCCATGGGACCTCAAGTCGTCCTTCAGATTCTTTCTCCTTAGGAAATCTTCACCTTCCTGGAATGGGGGTACAGGCTGTTTCTAAGGACTTTGATGAGGGTCACTATGTGGATATCCAAAACTAAAGATCAAACAATGAACCTTCAAATAAACGTAGAACCCCAACTCATTCATATACTGGGGTCTACTTACATGTTTTTTTCTCAGAAAGTTGAAACGCTTAAAAACAATCTGTCTCTATTATTCTGTATTCCTTAAAGTAAACCCAGACCACAGTTCATTTAAATTACTATTAAGCCAAGATCATAGAAATGTAAATTATTCCTCACTTTGATTCCTTATAAGCAAACCGGGAGCCACAGATCATGAAACTCTGTATAGAACTAAGCATAAACGTGTGTGTTTTAAATGGTCAGGCAATCAAGTCACTTTTGTACCTTCAGAGGAACTGGATTCCCAGGGATACATTAATGAACAAATGTCATCCACATTCCTCAGAACCTTAATATTATAAAGAGCAGCAAGCTGAGAGATATATTAGCAAAATAAAGTGTGTTGTGGCCAGTCTTCTTATCTCACTATAATCAGTAATAATTTGGCGTCCACTAACATGTATTTCTCTTTTCTACCAGTACCCTAATTTGTTTCAGGAAATTATCTGGTGTTTCCATTGGATAATTTTAATAATAGCATAGTCCAAAGTGATCAAGTGCTTCCTATGTGCCATGCACAGTGCTTAGTTTTCCATAACTATCATCTCAATTTTCTTGAACTCCTTCTGAGAAAATTACTACTATTATGCCTACCTCAAAAACCAGGGACTTGAGTATATGGAAGGTTAAATGAAGTGTTTGAAGAAAAGCATCTGTAAGTGGCAGAGCTGGGATATGAACCCACATAATCTGGCCTTATAACTTAGGCTCTTGGTACTACCTTATGTTACATAGTGTGGGAGAACAGCCACATGTCCTGTTCTCCTTTAGCCAAGACCCAAGACCCAAACTAGACCAGTTAGACCCCTTCATTGGAATTTAACTCTTAGACATATTAACAAAGAAACTCAAAACAGTTATAGGAGGCTCTCTAGATTGCTCCTGCCATGAGAATTTCCCTTCGTTTGTGCCTTTCTAGAACTCTGAAGATGAATGGAGTCCTTCAACCCTGATCCTTCAGCCTCCTGACTAATTCTCAGGGAATTGGAAATTATTTCCAATATTCTATTTTACTGAAGTAAAGTAGATTCCATTTTACTAGATTCTATTTTACTTAAGTTAGCAGAGTTGGGTTTTACCTTGCACTGGAGGATCATTGCTGATGTACCATCATCTAAGGGAAGGGTATAAGCCAGCCTAGAAGAGAGCTGGGTGAGAATCCTCAAAGAATAGGATGCTGAAGGACTGTAAGTGCTCAGTGATAATGTGATAGACACCGTGAGAAATAACCTTGTAGTATAATGCCAGGTTGATTTCCTCTGCTTCCCTTTCTGTTGAAATGATGAGGGCTTGGGCCCCTCTCTCAGCCAGTAGGGCTGGGACACACTGGCCTTCTCCTTTATCTCCAGGACCTTCAGCAGTTTCCAGTGAAGAGAACTGTGCTGGGAAGATCTTTAGAAATGCAGACTGTACAAGGTGTGTTGAAGAGGCAAAAAGACTCCGAGAGACCGTTGCATTCCTCTCAGAAACTGACAGGATTTCAGATGAAGCTGACTCTTTCCAAGTGTCCCCTGTGAACACCTACCTATATGCTTGCTTATTCTATATGTTGCCATCACTCTACAATCCTAGGACATTGTCTTGGGATTTCCTTGCCACATCTGTTATACTTCTTCCAAATGCCTCAAAATTGTCTTATCCCTTGGAGTGGATTCATTTCTAGAATTAGCCTGATCCAGGCTATTCTGACATCCTGTTTGCTGACTAGCATTGGTAATCATATTGGAAATAGTATTTCTTGTCAAAAGTGAAGCATGACAGTAAACCAATGAGGTGACTCTTTCCTCTCTGGCCTATAAACTATTCCCAAAACTATTTCCAAAATACTCTCAGCAGTGGCATCTGGACTAAAAACAGGTACATTTTACAAAGGTAACTACTTTGAGGATCAACATGAATGGCACAATAGCGTCTACTGATAGTTTTGTAATGCTCATCGATATATAAGGCGCTTTTCACCTTTTAGTAAGAGCTGCCATTTATTATTACCAGACACTATGACAAATTTTCTACATGCATTTTCTTGTGTAATCCTCAAAATTAGGAGGATATTATTATGAGTATCCACCACATTTTAACAGAAAAGAGTCAGGGCATAGAGTAAGTTGTCGAAGGTCACAAAGCAGGTGAGCAGGAGAGCACGGCTTTCGTGAAACCCCGATCTCCTGACTTCTGAACCCTCTTCTTCTCTAGGTTCCCACTTGTACATAAAATTCACAAATAAAACTTACAACAGTGTGTAATTTTTTTTTTTCAAAATAAAAACCTGCAGGAAAAGAAAACCTAGGTCTATTTGTATGTAAACAATTCTTGTTAAACAGCACAGTCACACAGTCAGAGACTTGAAGTGTCTCAGAAGCCCTTGCCTGTTCCTCAACTTCAATCTCTCAGTTCCAGGACTGACAGTCCTTTTCTGTCACCCTCTCTAGTTATTTGGAAGACATTTACTCTTTTACAAGTCTGTCTTCTACTTTCTCATGCTGTTAAGTTTTCCCTAAGTTCCTGAACTGGGTCCCCAGGACTCTTTGCAGTGTCTGAGCTAAAATCCCAGTGCAGACAGCTTCCTGGTTCTGTAGGAAAAAAGACCTCTCATCCTGACTCATTTCTTCCTCACTCCCTTCCTCCTGCCTTTCCTGATTTTAGCTATTTGTCTATCCAAGCATTTGTGAACCCTCTGCTTTCTTTTTTACTTAATGCTCTTTGTCAATCAACAAAACACATTTGATCTTTTTCAATTCAGAAAACTTCTAGCATGATGGTTCTAAAGCTCAGGGGAGGTATTTTATGCCTCACTGTGTCCCAGAGCCTAAACACAGTCTTTCACAACCTAGAAACAGAGAGAGAAAGGGCAAACCCAGGAGGGCACACAGAAAAGAGATTCTCCACATAGACAATTCAGTGTGCAATAGGCAAATATCAAAAACATACCAGAAAGAAAAAGTCATAAGCACCCATGTAGAATACAGTGAAGCAGAAATACTTCCAGACTGCCCACAGTGCCAGAAAGGAACCACAGAGAAAGAGAGAGGATAGCACACTAAAAAGCACTGGATATTTAGACATCAGAAATATCTAGAGGAAGTGCTTCTGGGGGATAGAGAGCTAAGGAACTTCATGGCTAGAAATCGTACCCAAGAAAATATAACAGGTGTGATGGGCTTATCAAGAGTCTAAAACAAAGACATGATGAATCTTATCACTTGTAGAAAGTGCTATTTCAGGAGTTAAAAGTGGTCCTAGAAGCAAGGTGAGTGGGAGCCTCAAGCACTGCTTTTTGCCCCTAAACTTCTGACATACTCTATGTGAGGCACTTCTCACACAGACCACACCGCCTCTCCCTGTGGAAGTTCCTGCCAGGGTACTCTCAGGAGGTACTTCAGGAGAGTCAGGAAGAGGATGGTAGGAATTAAAGAATGCTTCAAGAATTCTACATCCTAGGCAGGAATCCTTTCCTTAGCTTATGTAACTGAGTTCTTAGGGTTTCCCAAAGGTTTCTCTGTATCCATAGACTTTATCCATTCTCTTTTTTAAAAATGTCTAAGTTTATTTATTTTGAGAGAGAGAGAGAGAGAGTGTGTGTGCCAGGAAGGGGCAGAGAGAGGGAGAGAGAAAATCCCAAGTAGGCTCCACACTGTCATCACGAAGCCTGATGTGGGGCTCGAACTCATGAACTGTGAGATCATGACCTGAGTCAAAACCAAGAGTCAGATTCTTAAGCAACTGATCCACCCAGGAACCCCAGACCTTATCCATTATCTTATCCTACTATCCATTCATATACATTCATAACAGGACCATATAAATTTATTTTCTGTCCTCCTTAAAAAAAAAAAAAGAAGAACAAAAGAACAAGAAAAATTCCTAGGGAGTCACTGTCCTAGGGAAGAGGCAGATGACGACAGATTGTATGTTTGTTTGTTTGTTTTTGTGCACATGTCAATAGATCTTAAGAAGGGAAACCTGTCCTTTGAGTCAGCTGTAATCTACACTTTGTCATTTGTGGCTGTATATCGGATCCTCATACGGTTTAAAGGAAATTATGCCTGTAGAGTCTTCAGTAAGTATTAAATGTCAGAAAATGTTACCTTTTATTAATGTCAGTATCCATACCATCTCCAACTGATTTTCTAAAAGTATTTTCTGAGATGGTGAAAGAAGGCTGCTCGAAGTGAACTCTCTGTTGATTCATGGAGTCGAACAATTCAGTGTCACATTTAACCAGTAAAATTTGGGAAATTAGACCAAAAGGAATTTTCACTGCTTTGCCCCACCACAGTAATGTATTTCTGAGTATGCCTAGAATATTTTCTACAGAATACATGGGTGGGAAGCCCTTTGTGGGTAAAGGGAGCAATTTAAGAATGCAGCTTTTGTTTTCTTTCTTTCTTTCTTTCTTTCTTTCTTTCTTTCTTTCTTTCTTTCTTTCTTTCTTTCTTTCTTTCTTTAAGGAAACTTGGTACTGTGTCTAAGAACACAAAAACAATACAGTTACTAAACATAACATTTCCCAAGCCCGCTCCCACCCTCACACGCAAACATGGACATGATACTTCTCTTCTAGGAGAAGAGCAAGCTTGTCTAATTAAAATCTTGTATACATTTTGAGAGATAACAGCAATGGCAGCCCAGTAATGACGACCATGATGACGTGCTTTACACTGATAATAGTATCACCTTGTCTTTCCTTCCTAATCACACAGCACTTCACACATAGTATCTTGTTTATCTTAGACTGCATTGTTTGTTACATGGGGGTGTGGATGTCACTAATACACTTTCCAGAAAGACAGTGATTTTCCAGCAAATTAGGAGCAACTCAATGACCCCACTGTGCACTGGCACTCTCACCCACATCATTCAGTATTCCATGATTCTCCCAAATTTGGCTGCCCAAGTGGATCATCTGGGAGCACTCATAAAGACTGTGAGTCTTGTCCCAAAGATTCTGTTCTGGACTGTCTGGGAATCTATCCTCTTATTTTTGTTTTCAAGCATCCCCTGGTGATCTCTTTTGGTCAGGCAGGTTTGGGAAATACTGCCCTTTTCAAACTCAGGGCAGTAGGAAGGGATATTGGCTGCAGTGGACTTGGGTGAACATTCAGATCCTCTCTTTCCGTGGTAGCTTTGTTCAACACTAGAAGGATAATACAATAGTCAAGCCATAGGCGTCATAGGCTCAATAATCAACAGATAGAGTACTGTCCTATCTGAGGGATATATTATTTGAAAATATAGTTAATTCTTCACTGTGGCTCCCCAATACTGAGATATCATTAGGCAGCATCTCATTAGTACCTTTTCCAAGTGAGAAGAGGCAAACAGTTGAGACCCAAAAAATACATGTTTGTCACTAGAGTCTATATAAAATGATTAAGCTATCAGCCTTTGCTACTTACTAGTCAACAGCTAAGAATGTCTTACATTTAATCCATTACACGTAATTAAAATGTATTTTTTTTTTAAATTTTTTTTTTCAATGTTTATTTATTTTTGGGACAGAGAGAGACAGAGCATGAACGGGGGAGGGGCAGAGAGAGAGGGAGACACAGAATCGGAAACAGGCTCCAGGCTCTGAGCCATCAGCCCAGAGCCCGACGCGGGGCTCGAACTCACAGACCGCGAGATCGTGACCTGGCTGAAGTCGGACGCTTAACCGACTGCGCCACCCAGGCGCCCCAAAATGTATTAAAATGTGTGCCTAATGCCCACTTAGCACCTTATCATGTAGTCTTTAAAATAGTAGCATTTTTTCATGATTAAAATTTTGCCATAATTCATGTAAAAACCTTTTTATTATAGGTTTTTATAACAAAACAGAATTCCTACAGTATTTATTATTATTGGGTTGTTTTCCATCTTTTATGCTTATATACATGTGCTGTGATGAACACCGTATGGCTTCTGTTTTCACGTCTTTTCTCATCACTCTTCAAGGTAATCAACTGCCAAGTATTCTCAACTCTGTCTCTGAAAACAGTTGTCAGTCTATCCCCTCATCTTTACTGGAGACACCACCACCCGTGTTCAGAGTTGCGTTATCCTTAGTGTGTACTTGACAGATAACAGCCCGCTAATGAGGATGGGGCTGCCTCTCGTCTCTTCTTTTTGGTATGTTTTCTATCCTGCTTCCAATATTGTCTTTCTAAATTATATACTTGCTCCTCTGCATAGAAACGACTGATGACTTGGGGCACCTGGGTGGCTCAGTCAGTTAAGCGTCTGATTCTTGATTTCAGCTGAGGTCATGATCTTATGGTTCCTGGGATTGAGCCCCACCTCGGTGTCTGCATTAACAGTGTAGAGCCTGCTTGGGATTCTCTCTCTCCCTCTCTCTCCCCCCACCCCTTCATGCTCTCTCTCTCTCTCTCTCTCTCTCTCTCTCAAAATAAGTACACTTAAAAAAATGATTGATGATCTTCCCTTGCCCATAAAACAAAGTCCACCATGATCAACACCGGCTTCCAATACTCTTCACTGCTCCTGTTTTGTTGCTCCGCACACTTTCAACTCTCTTTGTCTTTTACTGTCCCTAGTCTGCTGATCTGACAGGCACCCATGCTTCCACACCTCACTCTTGCTGGCCCCTTGGGGTCAGGTGATCGTCCCTTGACTATACGCAAAACTCTACATTCTTCAAAGCTCAGCAAAGAACTTTCCATAGATAGTACTTGTATTTGAAGTTGCTTCAATTATGGCCACTTGGCTTGTACATAATCATTCATGATTCCTTCTCCCCTCAATTGTGAATTCCTTGATGCCAATAGTCACATTTTACTCATACCTTGATCTCTAAAACCTACCCTATTGCAGGCCATACAGAAGGTACACAGAAAATATTTGTTCACCAAATGGATAATAATCATAATCATAATAAAATTCTAGCACTTACACTACCTACCACTTGTTGAATACATTCTTGCTACCAATCACTGACTTAGAATTTACTGATGAGGAAATGAAAGCTTAGAGAATTTATGTAAATTGACCACAGTTAAAAAGCTAATAAAAGGAAAGCTAGGTTTTCAATCTATAGGGTTCGACTCATACTGGCTGACTAAATAACATGCAGTTTCATTTAATTATGTCAATTAATGTTGTAACAAAATACCCAGAGCAGATATTCAGGCAATAGATATTCAATTAATTATTTTCCCCATGATTACACATTTGTTTTTTTTCATTGTTCATAATGCCAAGTATTATTTCAATCACTTCCTGGTTGAAAAGTCATTGTGTTAGACCTGCTTCCCCTCTCTCTCTATCTCCACACACACATATGTATTTATAAATATATATTTAAATAGAAGTATAGAAAGGCAAAACAGGTTAGCTTATAAAAAAGAAACAGACTTTTATACCTCTAAAAGATTATAAGTTTAATAATCATATAGTCATACTTCAAGTATTTAAGGAAATCTTTCAATTCAATGCTTTTTCTGGAGAGGTCTTTTTCATGAAGGAATTTTTATAAAAGTAACCTCTTTTGGCTTAAAAACTTTAAAACACTCGATAGTCAGTAGATGTGTTAAGTGTCAAAGTAAAATAAGAAAAAAACTTGCAAAAAAGTCAATGTACAGGGGAACCTGGGTGGCTCAGTCAGTTAGGCGTCTGACTCTTGATTTTGGCTCTAGTCACGATCTCACAGTTGGTGAGTGGTGAGTTTGAGCCCCACATCAGGCTATGCACTGACAGTGCAGAGCCTGTTTGGGATTCTCTGTCTCCCTCTCTCTCTGCCCCTCCCTCACTCGCTCACTCTCAAAAATAAACATTTTTTTTTTAAAGCCAATGTACAAACAGTCCCATACACCATCTTTATCCATGTTTCCTTCAAGTTATTAAACCACATTTCCTCAGCATTTTTCAATCACATTCCTAACAAAGCTAACGGAGCTTCCGTTTTCTGCAGTTATCAGAGTCTTGCTATAATGTGCCCTTATTAAAGGAAAAGGGAAAATAGGGGAAGTACATGATGAAGTGGTGCCTGCTACTAGTAGAGTGGACTTGTGTGCAGTGGATTGGTCTCCTCCTGCACGCACACCACCTTAACATGCATTTCCGTCCAATGTCTCTTTGACCTCTCTCACCTAGACCCATTTGTCTTCTTTATGCAGATCTTGCTTTCAATTATTACTGCACATATTTCTTTTTATGTTATGTACACTATTTGTTATTCTCTCTCTCTCTCTCTCTCTCACACACACACACACACACACACACACACACACACACACACAGACTTATAATGACTTAGCTAAGTACCTAGCATCACTATTGTCACCATAAAATACTTTCTTGGTGTCTTTTCTTTAATAAGCTCAAAATGTTAAATGATTAGTCCAGATAATAACACAATAATTGTTCCAGTTAAGTACCTTTGGTATTCTTTTTGTCCCCTCGTTGGATTTTAGGAATGACTTTGTGCTTTAGAAGAACAATAAACATGCAAGGTTAAGTTTATTCTCACTGGGTTTCAACTAATTAGTACTATTTGGATAATTTACTCTTTAAATTTTTTTTTTCAACGTTTATTTATTTTTGGGACAGAGAGACAGAGCATGGACGGGGGAGGGGCAGAGAGAGAGGGAGACCCAGAATCGGAAACAGGTTCCAGGCTCTGAGCCATCAGCCCAGAGCCTGACGCGGGGCTCGAACTCACGGACCGCGAGATCGTGACCTGGCTGAAGTCGGACGCTTAACCGACTGCGCCACCCAGGCGCCCCTGGATAATTTACTCTTTATATCTTCTACTTACCGAACTGACTAAATTCTATTTAGAAAACACTTGGTTTTTAAGGGGTTGTGAATATTCAGGGTAAAATATGTGGAGTGGAGACTTACACCAATTTTTTTGTGGACTAAAATCAATTTTGTTTTATGCTAGTCACTGTATCACATGACTCCCTCTATAGGTAAAGTGTAAGCAATTATATTCACTTTATCACTTATAGAGAAAAACTTGTATTTTTTAAAATCTTGAGCCAAAAGACATTTGCCTTAAACCTCCAAGTTCGATTGATCTGAGAGCCTAGAGGTTATATTCAGTGAATATAATCGAAACAGCTCTAAATATAAAGACTTATCCAGGGAGGAGATAGGGCATGACTTTTTTTCTAATTTTCAAGTTTATGTACAAGAAATACAGTTCTGTATCTATTGCTCATAAATTAGTATCCTTTAATACTTCTTATACTTTCTCAACGCATACACTTCTAAAGTGGGTCTGAAAGCTACCCTAATATGATGAATGGTTTTACAGGGGTGTAAGAAGGCCCCTGGACTCAGAGATATATATTCCTGGATCCATGTCTAAGTACCATTTACTCTCACTAGGCCTCAGTTTTCTCAACTTTACAATAGAGAAGTTTAAATTTTCTCTGAGTTGCATTCTTGCATGAAAATCCTTAATTTGAAAATGATTAAAGGGATTGGAAATGTGGCAATTAGAAATTTAGTGAAAAGTGATACTGTGAAGACATGACAAGATTGTATGAGGTAGCTTTTCCTGAGTTAACATCATTTGAAAACGAAATGCTTGAAAGGACTAATTGTGTCTAAAGAGGCATAGCTAAACTCCAAAACCCATACAGAACAGCACAATACAGCGTTGGCTTGGCCATCTCTGACGCTTTGCTGCCCCCTCATGTTTCAACATACTCTAGTTCTATTATTCACTGCCCCTTAAGGACCTAAGTAGGTGAGTCTTGCTCTAAGTAATACAAGGATTCCTAAAATGTCCTGTGATTACTGTTTAAAAACAATCATTGATGAAATGTTCCAGAAAAGCTGACACATCATCAGTGTCTTCCTCCTCTACCTTACAAGCTTTCAAAAAAAAATTTTTTTTTCAACGTTTATTTATTTTTGGGACAGAGAGAGACAGAGCATGAACGGGGGAGGGGCAGAGAGAGAGGGAGACACAGAATCGGAAACAGGTTCCAGGCTCTGAGCCATCAGCCCAGAGCCCGACGCGGGGCTCGAACTCACGGACCGCGAGATCGTGACCTGGCTGAAGTCGGACGCTTAACCGACTGCGCCACCCAGGCACCCCTACAAGCTTTCAAATTAGCTTTAACAACAACAACAACAACAACAATAGATGCCAGACATAGATTAGGATTATAGGAAGAAACACTTGGGGAGTTACTCATAACCTGCTGACTTCTGGTCTTTGTCTAAATTATCTCCCCAAATTTCTGCAACAGCACTGGGAGTTAGCTACTCATATCTACATTCTTCAAATGAGGGAATAAAGCAAATGAGAGACCCAGGGTTTGTACTCCAGCTCCAAACCCCACATGCCTTGTGTTTGTAATATCACCCTAAAGAACAAAATAGCTCTTTAGTAATGAGACTCGTTTATAAATGTACATTTGGAAATGTACATTAGCTATGGAAATAGAAACTGCCAAGTGATTTACACGCTTTAACCCTAATGATATAAAATCAAACTTCCCTGGCTTTAAAACACATGTCAAATGGAATAATCTCAAAGGAGAAAAGGGTATTGTAAGTTCTGTGGGACAAAGCTTTAGAAAACATAGTGTGACGCATGTAGACAAAGTTCTTAACTGTTCTTTTATAGAAATCAAATGGTTGATTTACGGAAAAGTTGTAGAGAGATCATTATTTTAGATTTTGAAAATGATTCTGCACCATACTTTATTGCCCACATCACAGGCCACCAATGTGTGTGGCAGTGAGGAAAAGTAGGGACACAGCACTGGGAGCAATAGGAAGACCCGCTTTTGACAGGCACCAAGGAAGTGTGTCCATTTTGACCATTTTGGGGGGCTCCATATTTTCTCTCTTATGACCCTACAAGCCTCTTTCTCTCATTTTTTCCTCCTTTCATTTCTCTGCCCTACTCATCCCATCATCCCTTGTTCTACCTACAGAGAATAAAAACAAGTGCAAAGCAAAAGAGAAAATGTCTTGCATGCCTACTCTGTGAAGCAGGATGCTGAGAGCATCCATATGTGAATGCCCCTTACTTAGCAATAACTGTATGAAATATGATAACCAATTTATAAGTGGGGAAACCAAGGCAGAGAGGGGTATGTGGCCTGCCCAGGGCCACACAGCTATCATAGTAGAGCATGATTTGAATTCTAGACAGGTAGAACACCCATGCTACACAATTCCAGGGGCGCCCATCCGTGATGTTCTAAGTGGTTGCCCTCCAGGGGCCCCTGGAGCTGTGCACCACAGCAGCCTTTTGGACCACTCCTGGACTCTGCCATATGGTGCACTGTTCCTCCAGATCCTAACCAAAATATCTAAGAAGGTCAAGTTCATCTTAAAGGGTGCCCCACTGACCCTTTCTAGCACTCTTTTCTGCCATTCCCAGGACCATGACACAGGAATAGCTGGGTTCTAACAATAGGAGGCGTGAACCTGGATGTATAGGTCCTGAACAGTCAGCGGCTGAGGAATGAGATGCACTTTTCTGTGTACCTCAACTCTTACTTCTATCCAAGTTTATGTTTTTAAGAGCCTACTTTTTCAGAATGGGCTCAGAGACAGAAATCTTTTCCTGCCATTGCCCTCATTCCCACAGCCTCCATTCCACTTTTCCACCTTGGTTGGCTAGGCTGGGACAAGGAAAAAAGACTGCCATTCTCTAGTTAATTTCCCATTGTGCTCTGTGATGAACACGGCTGCACTAAGCAGTTAATGACAGTTAATTAGTTTCCCTTCCTAGATAAGATATTTCTGTAGCCCCACTGTCCCTAGGCCTCAGGTCAGGAGCTTGTGGGTACAAATGAGGCCATATTAACCTTAATTCTCAGATTTCAATGGCTCAAAGTTCCCTCTGGTATAACTCCTGGGCCTCAACACTATGTGAACATTTGTGGGGGCTTCTATAGGGTCTCTCACATGTGTTTAAGAAAAGTCTGTGCCCTTTGAGTGCAATTACTCTCCCTTTAATCACTTCCCGGCATCTGCCAGGGTGGTTGGACAGCTGCCTGGACCACTGACCACCCACCACCTCCTGATGGACACAACAATCTCCACCGATACCTGCAGCTGCTCTCTGTAGAGGATGCTCCTGTGAGGCTGGCTCATATGTGACCTCAAGCTACACAAGCGTCCAGGAACCAAAATAGCACTGCGTTCTGTTCAAACTACAATGTCAGAGTCCTGCTTGTGGCAAAAATAGTAGGGGTGGGGAGGTGACCCCTCTGCATAGGGGTCAGATCTAGAGCCTGAAGCAGGGCTGGGGATGAGCTTCCATGTGGCCTCTCTCACTAGAAGCCCCAGCTGCAGGCTCACAAAGGTTGGCCTGCTTGTCCCTCAACGTAATAGGCAAGTGTACAGAGACAGGGCCATCCAGTTCTATACCCCTATCTCAGTTGAGACCCATTGACATTGAACTCAGCTTTCTGGGAAAAAAAAAGTTGTTAATCAAAGAACTTATTTTAATATACAGGAATTTCAGTCTATATCTTGAACAATGACAGGAAGAAATGTGATGGACAAAGCATACACTATGAAATGACATTTGAAAATCATCACCAACAAGATCTTGAAAGATAAACATAGGAAAAAGAACCAAACATTTAATATTCGTTGAAATACAAATCCCATTCAAAAGACATTCCAAAAAGAACAACATTACCAACTGTTCCAGAATCAACTCTGATGTGACTTCAAAGGAGACCAGATTAAAAGTGCTGACCTGAGTGGGGAAGTTAACTTTCAAGCAAAGTGTACTCACTAATATCTTAATAAGGAGCTCTCAAAATATTCTGAGTTGGAGTCCAAGGAAGGCACTTGAATCAAATGAAGTAATGGTCTAGTTTGGAGAATATGTTAATTTTCTTCTGGTAATAATTTTAGAAAACATAGGTTTTCTTTTCCAGGCAATTATTTTAATGAATCAATTGGGGTTTCAAGAAATGATTAAATGAGTTCAATTTGGTTTCAGGTTCAGCAAAATGAGATCATTTGTTCTGTTTTTGGTTCAGTTGAGGTCAAGCCCCATGTCTAAAATAGATTAATAGGAATTGGGATGATTTTTTTTTTTTTTGCCCTTTATGTTCCTCATCCTTATTTTCCCTTCTTTTCCCCAAACATCTGTTCTTTTGATCTCACTGAACTTTCCTGTGTTGTATAATTACTTCTCTCCCCTCCCAAAGTAAATTTATTCTCACTTTGAGCCAAAATCAGGACTACTGGAATGGTGTTCCTTCCTGCACACAACTGGGATATCAATTAACCAGTAAGGTCCCTTTTATTTATGCTTTCCCTTTCATTAAAACAAACTACCACACAATAATGTCATGCTGATGGCATAAGCCTGGAAACGATATGGTCAACATTTGGAAGGTAACACTATCTCTCGTAATACAAATGCCGAGAGCAATGTATCAGCACAGATTTAAATGGTCTTTAAAGACGGCACATCAGTAAAGATTTCCCAAATAATAGCTTAAATGGAGAACTTGTGGACTCAAGGATAGAAATGATAAAAGAGAGAAAAAGGGAACAATTTCTTTAAAATTATAGAATTGCAATATAAAATTGGTGTTAAGTGTTATGCTGAACCTTGGAAGATATGATTTTTTTTTTTCTAGACAGACGAAGAGTAAGCTTCTAGATCTTTCTTACCTGTTATGGTGGCTTTGTTGATGGATGGTTGATTGCACATGGGTGATCTTCTGACAAAGAGAGAAAAGTACAAAGCAGTAAATATGTGGTGCATGTTAATCTCAGGACTCTCGGAGTCATCTCCAATATGCCATTTTAATTCAAAGGATTATTTTTAAGGCAGGACATGCAAATGAAGATTTCTCTCAGACTAGCCAGTTAAGTTCCTAGTCTATAGTTAATATCACACATGTCAAAAAAAGCAAAGAGTTAAATCTCACAGTGATAGACTTTGGGGAAAATAAGGCTGAAGTAAATGTCACAGGAACATGATAGAGGAGGAAGTTCTTATTAATTGACTGCATTCAATTGAACCAGGGCTTACAGAGCAAACACAAACTTTGTGAATTTGAAGAATAGTCAAGCGACAAGTGGCTTCCCTAATACAGTGATGAGAAACTTTTGTTTTTGGCATAAATTCTCAGAAGTGAATGACTCCTTGGAGACTGTGTTACAATTAGAGAAGCTATTTAAACACTTTCCGTTTCCTTTCCTTATACTGAGAAACATCTCTGATACATTTATCAGAGAGGTATATCAATGCTTTGTCCAAATAGATGCTATAGAGACTGCAGAAACACTATAAACCAAAGGTACTTAAATAGGTTCTATCTTGTATTCTCTGATCTTTCAGATGCTTGCAAAGTTTCACAAGGTGATTATATTCCCCTTGAACTGAAAAACCCTGCTCTAAAACTAACATGTATCTCTACAGAGTCCAGCCACAACGTATCCACTATTCGATCAGTGCTTAATAAATTATGTTGAAAAGAATATCACTTATGGACTATAACTTACTTACAATTGGAAGCTTTTAAAATATTGCATAGTGATCTTTAACACTTAACTAACACTTACAAAACACTTACTGTGTGTCAGACACTGTGCTAAATGAGCACTTTCGATGAATAATCTACTTTGATCCTCAAAAGAAACCATAAAGCAGGTTATCTCATTGTTTTCGTTTTACAAAAGAGGAAAACAAAGCTTTGGGAAGTCGAGTCACTTGTTCAGAATAAGAGAGCTGAGTTTTCAACTAACGCAGTGGGATTCTAGAGCCAGCGCTCTGCCATACTGCCTTATTTTTAAGATGCTTTTGTGGAAAGAGGACGAACAGCCATGCGTCTGTGCAAATGACAGACTCTTGCGGAGCTGTGTTCAAATCTGCTTTCCTGAGAGGACACATCTCTTAATTGGGAGATGCAATCTAGTGCTTTCTAAATTCTCACTGCCTTGGTTCCAGGCAGTGTCTGGCTCTGACTTACTGCTTTTAAGTTTATTGATGTCACTTTAGGATTGAAGTTCTGTGTTTGGCTGGAAATGCACCACAATCAACTGCCAAGTTATTCTGGTTTTTATTAGTAAATGAAATGAGAAAATGTAAAACTTGATTAATGTTTCATAAAACAGAAAGGGTGATGCTTTAAATTGTTACTCTGAAATACAGCTGATCTTCTTGCTGAGAGTATATTATTCAAATAATTTATATCTTAATTACTCCTTTTTTAGTCCTTGCTCTGTGAAAATCTAGAAAGCGTTTTATCTGAAAAATGGTATCAAATGAATATCTTAAGCTCATCTACAGTGTTAGAAAACCAAGTGATTGCCTTTTTATTTATTATCTTCTCTTAATAACAATCCTACAATTTGGGGACTTGGGAAATTGATATTTCAACAAATAATGACAAGCAGACAATATTAATCACTTGATCCATGGTTACAGTGGTAAATCGTTTAATGAAGAATCGGGTCAGAACTCACTGTGGAATTAAAAATCTCAGGGGCAAGAAAGAGCAACATGATAGAAACCAGTGATAGACTAGTAAAATCAGCAATGCACATTTGAGTACCCACAGGGGCCAGGCTTCACATGCATTCCTCAGGGACTTCTTTCCTGTAGCAAACAAAAAGGGTGGATTGTGCAAGGTCTCACATGCCTTCCATGAAATCCAAGGGTAAACTTGGAAATGTTTCAGTGGCATTGTAAGTGTCCAGCAGGGAAAATTCTGATTCCCTCATGGTCATCATGTGACAAGCCAGAGTTATACCATTTCACTATCGCTGTCTGCAGCAGAGCTTAGCTGTGTAGACTAATTTCTGCTATTCTGATACATGAAGAGGTTGATTCAATTTGAATCAGTAAAGGAGGTACAAATCTGCATTAGCCAAAAGAGAGACTACAAAGGCCTTTACTTAGAGACTACCAGCTAATATTGTTTGGTTAGATGTCACTGGACATACAATAGGTCAGGTTTAGGCATAAACTATGAGTTTCTATCCTCCTCTAGCTGCTCTTTTCCACTTTAATCTGTTTCATCCTTGCAAATCAGTTGAAAACTTTATCTTTCAAGGGATGGGTCTTAGGTCATCTCTTTAGAGACAGAAAGGCAGTCTGATGCCTTCACACCTGTCTGGTAAACTGTTTCCCTGACACAGGTTTAGATGCTGGTACCCAAGTGACCATGTCTGAAGGAAGTATAAAAGGCATTATAAAGTTTGTAGTTTGCCTATTCAAAGACATGCCTTAATATTTGGGACTAAAATGTTTGGGAGTGACACCCGTAATTTCATGCCTCCTGTGAAGCTGAGACTTTCCAAAGAGGAGGTGACGTTACCTATGAGTTACCAAATGCCAAAATACCCACGGGGCTGTTGAGATCACTGGGATATTATACGGCCATGGAGCACAGAAGACACGTTTGGTAATGGTAAACAAATACTGCAAGTAAACCCTCAGATTTCACATGCTACAGTATCACTTTGCTCTTCTAGCCAACAAGCACATGCAGAGCGACTGCTCTGTGCTGGCTCTTGTGTGAGGCACCAGGAACACACGTCAACCACATACACCCCCCAATGGCTGCAGGCTGACATTCTTCAGGGGTGCTCAGACAAGTAAATAGGTACCCGGAGCACAGAGGGATATGTGCTAACATAGGAGTTAGGTGCAGTATGCAGTTACACAGACATGGAAGGACGTACCATCAAGTCTGGGACCTGTGTGTACGTATGTTATGTTGGCTGTTAGCCAGGGATGATGACCCCAAGTAAATTATATTTAAGCTGTCACCTAAAGAATGAATTGCAATTAGCCCAACGGATGAGGTGGGGGTGGAGAAGAAGGTGAGATGACTTTGGATTGACTTTAAGGCTCGATGAGATTATATGTCCACGGTTAATTTATGAAGTAAAGCCAAAACGATAGAGTTACCCTGAGTGTGAATAACTGGGCAGAGGACTGATTATGCCAGGTGATTTCTGACAGATGCAGGCACCATATTTATTTCTCATATGGCTTCATTTCTGATATTAGAACCATCACTGCAAGTATTATAGAAAAGTGACAGGACATCTTAGGCCTTAGTGTAAATGGTTAGACAACATGGCAATGACTAAGAGAAATCAAATACATTGCCTTGAGTTCAACCAGACTCAGAAAACACTGTCTAAAAGTTTAGCATGACGGGGTGGGGAAAGGATAACTTACTTGCTAGGTGCTCGATCTTGCAAATTAGTTAATGCAGCAAAGTTGTTTCGTACAGTTCGCAGGCTGGCCAAGACCTACAACAAAAAGGGACTCTTTAAGCTCCTTGGAACAGAGCCATCTTTAGTGCAATTTAAAATGGTTTGGTGATGTAAAAAGTAGTTTGTTAAGTGAGAAAACCTGATACTGCTTGCAACCTAGTTTCACATACCACTAAAGAATCTTTTAGCCCTTAGTGAAGTTTACATGTATCTATTTGAAATCTGGAGTGGTCAGACTGCAAAGATTTCCCAGGTATTTCTCCTCATTGCCGATGAATATGGTGACGTAGCAGAAGCTGACACAGTATTCCTGGATTCCTCAGCCCCCAAAACAATATCTTAGGCAATATACACACAGTATTGTTACGAATTATGCAAATTTAAAATAGTATAATACAAAATAATAAGAAACTCTCACTTTAGGGGTAAAATTTTAAATATATGTTCCCAAATTCTCTTTAAATATTCACTAAGAATGTCAGACTTTCAGAGTCAGAAATCTAGTTGAATTTAAATTTTTTTTTCACTTTTGCCACATGGCTACCTAGCAAAGAAAAATTCTTTTCTTTGTTAAGGTTATCTGAACCATCAATTTTAAGATTCTTAAGGATGCATTTTCACATAAAATGGGACCACCCTATGTGCTCAAAACTGGGCCTAGAGAAAGTACTAAAGAATTTTGTTGAAGAAATGAATACATAGACACAACACACCCATATACACAAGGCGGGACCAGCATGCCCCATCTACCTCTGAAGGTCCTTCTTTTTCTAATCTAGTGTAACCAGAAGGTGGCGAAAGAACTGGAAGTGAGGCTAGGAGAGAACATTTGCAAGAGCTTTACCCGCCTCCCTTTGCACTAGAATGGGTGAGTTTCCCTCAAGGTAGAGCCTACATCAGGTGAGATTATAAGTAATGTGGGTGACAACCAGAATGTTGAGTTTATCTAAAACATAGATTTCAATTGTCCTGTTAGGTACTACGTAACGACCCAGGCTGCCTGGCTCTGTTACGTATTCAGTGAATTTAGACAAGTTACATAATCTCTGTCTACCTCAGTTTCCTTTTCTGTAACCCAGGAGAGTGATAGCTGTCTTTGAGGACTGTTGTGAAGATGATATGAAAGGACAGGTTAGGTGCCAAGGACAGTGCCCGGCAAACAGAAAGCACTCAAAGAATATTAGCCCATGATGGCAGCATTCCATTTGTTTAATGATCTGGCATGTGCATGGGGAGTTTACTTAGTGCCTATCATTGGTAACAAAGGGGGGTGGGGAACACAAATCCATAGTTGTTCCCACTGTTCCAGAACTACTTCCAAAATGTTTTCATCCAGCTCTGACTTAGACTAAAGCCAGTCTAAATGTTTTTCTAGGACAAAAATGTCTCAGACATTTCTGAAACGGGCATTGATTCTTGTTGGTCACTGGGGTGCTGTTTACACCCCAGGACAGTGACCTACAGCATTATCCCCTGAAGGGGTTAACGGTGCTTCCTGAGGTGCCAACCATGATTAACTCAGTCACTGGAAAAACCTGGCTCATTATCACATGTAAACAACTCACAGCACTGAAAGGTCACGCTGCCTATGACGGAGTATTCAAATAACCAAGTGCTGACATCAGAGCATGCTGTCTTTCATTAGGCATGAAGTCTTGAATGATGCAGAAATAGAAATAAATCTGATAAATGATCCACTGTCATTAAATTATACAGGCCTAATTTAGACTTTAAGGGTTGAATATCAAATATACTAATAAAATATTTTAAATGAGATTATTGCACTCCCTAAATACTCCTTTTTTCTAGACAGAATTTTAACCTCAGAATTCTGAGACCTTTATCTAATAAATTATAGTGAGTGCACTGCATTTGACACCTGGGTAAACAGAAATAGTGCTGCAGCTAATTCAAGTTCTACACTCATTTGAAAGAAAACATTAGTTCATGAAAGATAGACTATAATTGTTTTTCTGTGAAACAATTTTTGACTCTATTATAGTAAAGGTTATTAAATCAGATAATTTTGTTTCAGATATTAATTTAAATTGCATGTAGTTTTTGCATAATCTATCTTCACACAGGACAGAGTTTAAACAGAACAAAGGGTAGAATGTAAAGTATATCTCCCTCATTAATAAAGACAAAAACCAAAATTATTGTTATTTGTGAGAGGAGGCAGGTAGATGAAATTGACAACATATGCTCAGGGGGTATTAAACATATTGGTACTGTTCTACTTCTTTAGCTGCTGATTTTAGTGTCCTTTATATTTTAGATAATAACTAGATATATTCTCTTATATGCATGAATTACTTCAAAATAAAAAGTGAAAAAATAAATTTCCTTTCCAGCCCCTCGTCCAGGCATGCCGCCTGTCCCCTCTCCAAATTGACTTGTAGGTTGTTTCCTCACGTTTGCTTTTACAAACACTGCTGCAGCAAATAATTTTGTAAATACATCGTGCCTTTTGTGGGCTGATATTAGATCACTGTTTCTGTGGCAGGACAAATAATACTTTATAAAATTTCTAATAAGGATTAATTATTATCTCCTGCACTACAGCACACATATGATACTGGCAGAAGTATAAATAAAAGTTCCAGACATATGCTACAGGGGTGTTGCCCTGGATTTAGCTGATTGATCCTGGGTGCCTACATCACGAATGCACGGAGTTAGTGTTTCATGCTCTCACTTGTCTTGCAGGCCACAGAGTGAAGCATCTGGAACTCGATGCTGTGTGGGAGACCTGGAAACAGTTTGACTCAAGCCCCTCAGTAAGGATCCAGTTATTCTTTGCTTTTGTTTCAGGGAAACTCTCACTCCCCTTGAATTCAACCTTTTGAGAATTATAGTCAGGGCTTTGCAACTCCTATACTTTTCTCCACTCCTTAAGGTGTGCTAACCAAAAAGTACCTTGAGGTTTTTCCCTTACACAGCTCAATGGTTAGAAAATGAAGGTCATTTCTTTCTCTTATGCCTCTCCAAGCAACAGTGTAATCAGTCAAGGTCAAAAATACATTTTCAATGATGAGACATATATACACTTTAGGAAAGAAATCGTGACAGCACTATGGAAAACTTTTGCAGAGGTGGATGATGTATTGGCCCAGGAGAAGGATTAAATATTATTTATACACACGAATTGTAGATTTTCTTAAATACTTTTAAACATTTATTAACCAATAAGATTCACTGAAAATAGCAGGAAACTATGGGTTTCATTTAAAAGTTAAACAACAAACAACTGAACATAATAGACTAAAAGAAATGTATACTTCTGTCAATGATTTCTTAAAAAGATGTCAAAAGGAGGTTGCTTCAAACAAACAGACAAAAAAAGATGTGGCAACAACATTCTCCTTAAAAATCCCTGCTTAAAAGGTAACAAAGAATTTTGAGGATTACTTTTCATTCCAAATACATTTTATACCAATAGATGGTGCTAAAATACAGACCAAGAGTTGCCAGTGGCCTTGAGGAAAGGGAGAACAAGAAAGAATTCCTTGCCTTGGTTTTACTTCCAGAAAAAAACAAAAACAAAAACAAAAACAATAACAACAAAAATGGAGTCAAAGTATAATTATTTATAAGATAGAAAGGTCATTTTGATAGAAAACTTCTTTCCAAGTTATGTTTTAGTTAAACCATATGAAATTGCTCTTTTTGTAGGTCAACAGAGGTTGAATATTGATGGTTTCACATAATTAAATCTAAAAAGTACTTTGATTCCTAGAAGATGCTAGCTGTAATTTCTTTTAATAAAATATCAGGGAAAAACTAGCAGAAGCAACTGAAATGTGATGACCAACTTCTTTTACAAGCCAGTAGGGGCGCCTGGTGGACTCATCAAGCTGGAGATTGAGATGAGCCACAAGGTGGCTGCTGCTGGGTGAAATAATGGGTCAGGGATACTCAGGGGCCTTAAAAATATAATACATTGGCAATGTTCTATTGACAATGGAACAGTAATGTTCTATAGAGTTAGCGACTGGTACATTTTTTACAAAATTATCCTAGGTGCTATATTTTGCTTACAGTAAAGGTAAAATGACTCATCTGTTCCTACTCTATATATCTCCTTAGTTTTTTAACATGGGGGTTTCTCCAGGGATCCCAGATAATAGTGGGTATTTTCTGGCTTTTCCTTAGTCAAATATTACACTTCTTTTAACAAGATGAGAATTTCACCTAGATGACAATTCTAGTTGGCTTGCAGTTTTACAAGGTAGTCATATCACATATCTGGACAGGTGTGGCCAGACGTAGCTAACTAAAAATCAGAGTTTGCTAAATTTCATCAGTGTTGTGTCTCACTGGTATTCCTTAGTCTATGGAAAGAACTCTGGCCAAACTGTTCCTATACTTTTAGGAGGAAAAGGCCAGTTGTAGAGAGGCATGATGTGGCATGGCATTGGGATTCCTCTCAATACGTAGCCTTTGTGCCTAAGAAAATCCCCACACCAAAAGATTTCAACAAAAACATAGGAGAATATTTCAAGATGGAAATAAGTCACATCTATAAAGATGTCACTTTTTTGAGGACCAAAAAGATTTTGAGCTTATAGGGGAAATATAAGAAATTGGAAGTGGCAAAGAGTTTAGGTTAAACACCAGCAAGAATTTCTTACCCGGACAGTGTTGTGGACATGGGAACACAGTCCGAAGCAATGTTGTAGGACCCCTTCTGAAGATCACATCTGTCCAAATGGGTTAGGTTTCAGCCATGTCCATCAAATTGGATGCCTTTCTAAATTGTCTTATAACAAGATTTTGTTCTCTTAGCTTTACAGAAATCCATGACTGGGGAATAAAACACGTTTTGGAGACTCAGGCAGAAAGCAATGAGTTCTCAAGTAGAGGCAGATTAGGTGGGTTTTGGAGACCTTTGACCTCTTTAAACAGTGTGAGGCTGGTTATTAAGGATTATGGAAAGGAAAATACACTAAAAAAAAAAAAAAAAACCTAGGGAGATGTAAAGTAAAATGTCAATACTAGTTATTTGGGGGTTTGGAATTATGGGAAATTTCCATTTTTTCCTTTTGCTTATATTTCTTTTTAAAATTTTTATGGCAAAAGAAATTCTATTTTGAAAGGAGAATGTCTTTTTAGCCAGAATAATTTAGTGTGAAATTCTAAACTCCAAAGCATACTGGAGGAAGGGGATAATTCTTGGTCTGTTTGAACACTGCCTTGGGTGACTTGTCTAAAATCAAGTCTCCTGTCCTTTTGCAAAAACAACTATGACATATTAAGCCAAATAATGCAGACATCACTTCAAGTGACTAAATATCTTTCATTTAAGCATTATCTATAATATTTAGCATTCAATGGTATTATATCTCGTACTAAAAATTTAAGGTATTACTGGTTAGGTCAACAAAATATTCTAGGAGGTATCCAACAGGGCTTAAGAGAAGGTCATAGACAAACTGTTGCTTACTGGGCCTTTTTATCTGCTTTCCCAAAGATGCCCCATAAGTGGTGAAACTGTTCAGTACTTAACAGGCTTTTTTTTTTTTTAAATTCTAGTATAGCTTTCCAGATCATGTACTTGAGTAAAAGGCCATTTGTGAAAATACGAAGCACTTAAAAAACAAAACAAAACAAAACAAAACAAAACAAATCTGCAGCCTCTGGGCCAATGACCAACCACCTTCCATAAGGTGTTATGAAACATTGAGCTAATCATATGTAAACTCTTCTAAATACATTCCAGGATTATTTTCAGGCATCAGATATGCCTATATACTATGCAGAGTTGGTTTATATTCAAATCTTAATTTCAAAAGTATTAAGTATATATATTTATTTAAAAAGTTTGCTAACACAGAATAAATGATTTTTTACATGTATATATTTCTCAGTGTACTAAAATTCTGTTGTTTTTTTTGTAGATTATAGGAATACCATAGAATATGTATAATTACATAGATTTCTTGGGAATTTAAGACCATCGATGGCAAGGACCAAATCAAATTTATTAATCTAATTATTGGAGAAAAAATTATTTTTTAAATAAAAGTATTCGTTATTTAATAAATACTACTTGAAGTATCATATACATATTTTTTTTCTCATTTTTTACCATATATTTAGATATATTTTTCTTACAACAATATCCAGAGACTTTAGTCAGAAGCAATAATAGTTAATTACCTGAATAAACCATAGTTGGAATGATTATTTCTATGTTTGGTGATGGTTACTTATATTATTTTACCTGATTTTAATTTCTCACCCAGCTCTCACTCTTAGAAATAAAATTATGGGTACTCAATAGTAATTAGTTAAAAATCCCTGAATTTATATGATCTTGTTATCACAAAATATGATTAAAACAATGAAGAGTGTAAATGTTTTTTGAACGCAGAAATACGGGTACTAGAAAGAATTTATGATCTCTGGAAAAACCTTAAGCAAAAAAGTCATTACTCTTCTAAAAGATATGGTGGTAATATTCTACTTTTAATTGCTGGCAGTAATGAAAAAAATCACTATTATATGGTGTGTTATTTATGGATTCACTAAATTTTTGGTCTAAGTTATAGCAATTATAAAATTTCATGAAATTTGAAAAAGTAGAAGAATTATGTGTAATTCTATTATCTACACCCTGCGTTATGTTTTTTTTAAATTTTTTTTTTTCAACGTTTTTTTATTTTGGGGACAGAGAGAGACAGAGCATGAACGGGGGAGGGGCAGAGAGAGAGGGAGACACAGAATCGGAAACAGGCTCCAGGCTCTGAGCCATCAGCCCAGAGCCTGACGCGGGGCTCGAACTCACGGACCGCGAGATCGTGACCTGGCTGAAGTCGGACGCTTAACCGACTGCGCCACCCAGGCGCCCCATGCGTTATGTTTTTTTAAAACTATTATAACATTTTAGACATGAAAGAGCTCTTACTGATAACACTTAAAATTCATTTTGTTTTCTAGAAATTGTGCTGAGCATTTCACAAGTTTATTTTAACATCTTAAAAACCTCACGAAGTGGGTTCTATTGGAACTGTCATTTAGCAGAGGAGTAACCCAGGCTGGGGAAAGTTCCTTGATTTGCCCAAGGCCATTCACTGAGCAAGAGGAAGAGAAGGGGTTTGAACTGGGGTCTACCTTTATCACACAAGTCCTTCACCTTTGCTGGTTGAAAAAAGAAGCCTTAGAGAAGTTAAATGAGTTGCCCAAGGCACTAGAACTAGTTTTAGTTATAATTATGATTAGCCTTTATCATGATTTTTATAATCTATCTGGATCACTTGTATTCTCATACTCAATATTTCTTTTTAGCAGTCAGCGTTGTTTTTAAGCCTGTTTCATGCCCTAGTTAAATCAATAATACTCTATTCTTTCCCGAGTCTATCTATATCAGTGACTCTCAACTTTTCCTGGAAAAATATCGGGCCTTTAAAAAATACAGGTACTTGGATCCAATCCGCAGAGTTTTGGATCCAGTTGATTAGGGATATGACCTGGGGCCTGGGATAACAGCTTCTAGGTGATTCTAATGTACAGCTAGGGTAGCAAAGCACTGACCTATACAAAGAATATCTGCTTTTCAACCATTTAATATATATTCCAAATGCTTTAGATCATTTTATCATCTTCCAGTATTTATGTCATATGGTTATTTTCATGATTTGTAAGCCTAAAGGGAGCAAATAAAGATAAATTTAAATCTGTACAAATGACACATAAAAAAGGGAGTAAATAAAGCATTAGGTTGAACTGAAATATTAAATTTCAAGCACTGATCATGTACCTAAATATACTAAATGTAACTTAATCCATGGTATAGATTTCTGCTTCAAATGTTTATATCAGTTAAGGAAATATGGTCTCATTTAAGTATGTCACTTAGGTAATTTGTAATCTGAAGCAAAGACATTCTTCGGGTCTATGGGTTTATAGGAAACAGTCCAATATGGTTAAGGTCACATCCTCTAACATTGCCTTTGAATTACTTAAACGAACCACAGAATTTTTATTTATACTTGCATTTGATTTACAGTGACATTAAGAACCAGAACTAATCCCCCAAATTAAATTCTCAAATCTGCGGCAAACCTGCCCGTTCACGAAACGGGGCTTACCTGAGCAAATGGAGTCACGATCAAGTCATCTCCATGTCTGAAAAACAAACCAAATCCTGGGTTAGAAATTATGATAACTCTATGACCACCTTTAACCGATATTCAATGTAAGCTCCACGTTCGTAATTTCCCATTGAGAATTACAGTAATTCCATCCTTATTCTTCAGCACATGGTCTTCCCAGCCAGTGGGTTGATAAAAAGTCTTCCGGGATGTTAAACATTGTCCAGGTGCCTTGGTGAAAAGGGGCTTCTTGATCATCAAGCAAGGTCACTGTTGCTTATTAAGTACACAGGACATACAATAGCAGAAGCTGAGTTCCGGCAGCGGGGCCGGAGGTTTACTCGTGGCTTCTTATGGTAGGTATTAGTAAGGGTGCTGTGGAAGGGGCTGGCAACTGCAGTGGCTTCAGTGAGAGGCCCCTGGACCAGCTAACACTTTGAAGGTGATGAGCATCGAGTCTTCCGCATCATGGTGTGTGACTTTTGGACAGTCTGGCAACTGTAGATGAAATGGACTGCATCATACACTAATAAAAACTCGGCGAAACTTTTCGACTGACTCACGTCCCGCTGCTGTAACTACGGCGGAATGTTACCCCGTGTGTGCTGTTGCTGCAGCAACCTCGGCTACACCGAGCCTGGGATGCGGGAGCAAGGTGTCAGCATGACGTGACTGGGAGAAACCGGGAAAGGCAAGGAAAGTTGTGCAACATTCTACTCAGAGGAAAAGTGAGGAACCGGGGCCTAGAGTTCTTTCGTGGTATCTCTTAGTGTGAGTAACTCGTGAGAGGCACTTCTACGATCTCCATGGGGTATTTCTTGATCTCGCTGGCTGAAGCTCTTTCATCAAAGGTGAATGTAATTACTCGACACAGAAAGCTTCCTGGACATGACTTTGACTGAGAACACTGCAACTGAACTGTTCACTCGGTCATGAACAATTCTGAAACGGACTGAACGACCTAAAACAACACCCATGAAATATGCTTCAGCACAAGCTGCATGTGGATGACGTCAGTACACGGATCATTACCAATGATTAGACCAGTTGTTACAGACATCATCAAATTACAGGGATCTTGAAATTCAAAGTGTGGGAAAATAAAAAGCAGGGAAAGGTCGGTACACACTTTAAAGGAAACGTGCTATTTGACAACCCTTCGCTCCGGGATTACATTTGGGGAGGAGGAGGACACCTGTTTTTTTCGGTAGATTAATCAGATGGTCAAAATTAAAGTCAAAATGAAATCTAGATATTTTCCCAAGAGACAGTCTTCTATTTTATTTTTTATAATTGCCTGACTATAAACTTTATTTTCTAAGAACTAAGTTATCCTGACCAACGCATACCACCAACCTGAAATTGAGCCCTGGAAATAAGTCATCTAGTTTTTTGCATGAATTACATTGGATGACTCTAAACTAAAAAGGGTGTGAATGTTTATTGAAACACGAATTCTTTCTTTGGTTGTATTTCATTCCCAAGCTTTGTAAAAAATACATTTAGAATATACAATATTTACGACGATTTATCAGTCTTGCTTCCCTTCCCTGTCAAAGCAGAAAGAAAGACAGTTATAATTTTAGTGATGGAGAGACTTCATTCTTTTAAATTGCTCAGAAATTGTTTTTATCAAATATCTCAAGATTGTCTCAGTTCAGTAACAGTAAAAATATTTCTATTCTTTCTTTTTCTTTTTTTTTAGTTTATTCAGTTTGAGAGAGAGAGAGAGTGGAAGAGGGACAGAGAGAACAAATCCCAAATCCCGGTTCTTTTCAAAATGATGTAATGCTTAAATCATCTTTGAATATATAACAAATATATAATTTTTAAATCTTTGTCTAAGCCCTTTATCGGACCTACTGTCACAAGTACAATGGTGCAGGTAAAATGTATGTTATTTTGTGAATGGAGGAAAATAAATATTATATAAACATACATTTTATTTGTAGCGTATAATGTGCGTATTATAATAAAAGAACAGAGCTGGTAAGTATGATCCAAAGAAGATTCATTTTGTTAGTATTGATAATTTGGCTTAACGTATTTGTGAATTTAAATCACCTATAATTGTACACACACACAAAAGCCTATGATAGAAAATGATTCTGAAATATTTCTTTTGAATAGCATTCCAAACAAGGAACTTTTTTAAACAAAGAAACTTAGCTAATTAAAGTGTAGCTAGAAGGAATTATAATAACACACGACAAGATCATGGGGACTCCCTAAAATGGGAAGAGACTGTAGGGTCCCCTATCATTTGAGGAGAAGCTTGCTTCAAATTTGCAATGAGTATTGTCTGGAGACTTGAAATTGTACCTCCTGGTGATATGATTCTTCTGAAGAAGATTATGTAACAGTGCTCTCTCATTTAAATAAAATCAAACATAACAACAACAAACTTTAATAAAAAAGGAATGGGAATGCTTTCGGGGAAGAAAAAAATAGCTTTCTGGGGGGACTGGTATATTTATAGGGACAGGTGGGAAGAGAGTGACAGGGAATGGGGGGTGGGATCAGAAAAAAAGCTCCATTTTTGACTTTGTATGTAAATATGTATGTATGCATGTATGTATGTATGTTGTATGTATGTATGTGGGCGATGAGATTGGGGCCTAGGTAATAGTCACAGCATTCCATGCCATGCACCTCCAGTCCCATGATGTGGAAAGAAGTGCTCAGTCTCCTGCTGGGGCTACTATGGGCTGAAACAGAGTCACCTACTCTAGGCAGGGAGGGCTGGCTGTGCCCTCTTCCAGGGAGACATGACTGGGTCCCACGGGCCGGGAGATACAAGGCTCAATGGGCACTGTCGAATTTTCTGTTTTTTCAAAGAGGAATGACAGTAAGAGTTAAGAACTACTCCCTGTGCCTTTGGCCATCCTTCCCCTACTTCTGTATCACTTCCTACTTTATTTTCTACCCTCATTCTTTCTGTAGTAAGAAGCCACAAACATTCGCAAAAAACCTGAAGAAGTGAAACCCAAAAGCAAACCCTTTCACAGAGACTTCAATGGGGTCTGGAAACTATTCAAGTACTTAAATATGGGGAAAAAATGTGTGTCATCTAACAAAATGAATTCAACCAACAGCAGCACCTGAGAATATAATTTTGTAAACTAGCTCATTTCAAAATCATGCTGATGCACACTAGGGAAACAACCTTTCCATACTTTATTATTACTAAACCAGAAGGAAAGGCAGAAGAAGTTAATGAGAAGAAAGTGTTACTTTATTAAGCAAAGATCCCTAATCCTATGATACCAAAAGCATTAATGGCCACAAAGTACCCGCTGCATCTGATTGTTATACATTGCAAACTTTAGCACAAATGGTTATATGAAATAACGCTCTAACGCAAGCCATGGGCTGAGGCTTACTTTCTGAATCTAATCTGGGGCCAACTTCTGTATCTTCTGTGCTTCACTCTCTGTTGCTATAAAACTAGAAAGAAATTCTCCTCTGGGGTTTGTCAGGAGGACTAGTGGATTGATAAACATACAGATAACTGGTCTTTTGAAATCCTGGTGTCTTTTTTCCCTTTGGCTTAAAACTATCATCCGTCTTCAATTCACCCTTAATCCACTTGTTTTGGAATTAGAAACAAGTATGCTCCCATTTCTAATATGCACATAAACATGTTTCTGGGCACCTAAGGTATCTGACAACACCCAAGAATGAGCCGCAGGAGGAACATATCTACTCACCATGCTGCTCCCATGTTCACACAAGTACAGACATACACAATACACAAACAGACAACACAATCTACTCCAGCCTCGCATCAGGCTCTGTGCTCACGGTGTGGAGCCTGCTTGGCAATTCTCTCTCCCTCTCTCTCTGCCCCTCCCCTGCTCATTCTTTCTCTCTCAAAATTAATAAATAAAAACTTAAAAAAAAACACCATCTACCTCAGCTTTTAAAAAACTGGTACATACAATGTGAATGTAAATCACGTATAAACTGTAGGAAACTTATAAAATACAGAAAAAACTTGCAGAACTACTCAACAATAACTGGCAATGACATTTTCCTTCTGGATTAGGTAAGCACATGTATATTATATATGATTTTTATGGAATACAGGATTTCTTACACAATTAGAGTCATGTTGTATATTTCATTTTATATCTTGCTTTTAATTTTTTTTTTCAACGTTTATTTATTTTTGGGACAGAGAGAGACAGAGCATGAACGGGGGAGGGGCAGAGAGAGAGGGAGACACAGAATCGGAAACAGGCTCCAGGCTCTGAGCCATCAGCCCAGAGCCCGACGCGGGGCTCGAACTCACGGACCGCGAGATCATGACCTGGCTGAAGTCGGACGCTCAACCGACTGCGCCACCCAGGCGCCCCTTATATCTTGCTTTTAACATTAAATATATTGAATCATGAAAAATTGTACATGCCTTTATACTTTTAAAACATTTTTAATATTTCTTGTCTATTTTTAGTAATCTCTAAATTTTTCAAGTAGACACCAATCCAAATGTATTAAAATATAAATGCAATTCTATTTTAAAATTAAAATGATTTTAAATAATTGTACAAATACTCAAATTCATTTTAGTTTTTCATTTCTTTAAAAACAACTTAGTAAAGGGGTGCCTGGGTGGCTCAGTTTGTTAAGTGTCTGACTTCGGCTCAGGTCATGATCTCATAGATCATGGGTGGGTTCCAGCCCCACATCAGGCTCTCTGCTGTCAGCACAGAGCCCACTTTGGATGCTCTGTCTCCTCTCTCTGCACCTCCTCCACTGATGCTCTCTCTCTCTCTCTCTCTCTCTCTCTCTCTCAAAAATAAATAAACATTAAAAAAAAAACAACTTCACTAAAGATAATGTGCTTATTTCTGGTAAAGCACTCATAAGATAAAGCTAAGTGTTAAAATATTACATGAAGAATTGGGTTCATTGAGAAAAAAATTCATGGAGATGTTGAATATTTTATCTTGTAACCATTTTAATTAAAATCACAAAACTATGGTTTCAGACAATAAATGTATGGTGGAAAATTTGGCTACCAAGTACATTTTGAGAAACTAAATTCTATTTTTCCATAGATACCATTTTTATTTTTATTTTTTAACGTTTATATTTTTGAGACAAGAGAGACAGAGCATGAACGGGGGAGGGCCAGAGAGAGAGGGAGACACAGAATCAGAAGCAGGCTCCAGGCTCTGAGCCATCAGCCCAGAGCCCAATGCGGGGCTCGAACTCACGGACCACGAGATCGTGACCTGAGCCAAAGTCGGACGTTTAACCGACTGAGCCACCCAGGCGCCCCGTAGATACAATTTTTAAAAGGTGATCTATTTTTCCAATAAAATAATGTTGGCTTTGAGGAACTATAAATGTCACATTTAAGAATATAAGGAACCCTCCAAAATTACTTATGAAGAAGGCATTATGATTTTGATAAACTCCTAGTAGGCGTTATATTGCTAAAACAAAGAGACAAACAACAAATGAAAAAATGTACTTCATTTGTATCAGATTCACTTGATGACACTGTTCCTCTAAAGTGCTCAGCCTTTTAATTTAGAACTGACTACACTCTAAGTAAAAAAGCAAAATAAAATAATAAGTAGTACCTACATTTATGAACCCCAGGGAATGATGTTCCTATATAACAAAGCCAACCTCTGGCAGACCTGAATGTGATTTTCCTCCCTGAAGCTACTGCCGTGTAGAATTCATATAATCCATTACCACGAAAGTTTGGTCCTTCGGTCAAAAGTCACAACGACCAAAACTTGTATTTGGGCAAGAAGGTCTAACATTTTACTGAAAATCCAAAATAATGTAAATTAATATAGGAGCAAAATTAAAGCTGTTCAATACTGTATAAGGTAGTATGTTCCAATTTCTTTTTTCACTATCAAACTCCAAGCCACATTTGTGGGTATTTGCATATCTAGCTTTGATGTTTTTTTGCTAATGTGAACTATAGGTACCAGTCATCACGTTGGAATGTTTACCCCAGTTGAAGAACACCTTGGTGTTTATATCCCGTATACCAGCACAAAAAGGAAAAACAAACTTACAGATCTTATCTCAATTTTAACAGAAAAATAAGCTAATATAAAAACAGGTGAATGAGGCAATTCAAGTTCTTAAGTTTATGGATGAAACAGCCTATCTTATATGCTTTTAATCCTTTCTTTGCCCTTGAATTGTAATTTCCTAATATACTTGAGTAATAACTTGTTCTGAAGACCTTTACCCTGATGCCCCACAGAATAACTCAATGTCTTATTGGTTTCAGCACTGATGGCCCTTATAATATGTTACTATTTTTTTCTTAAATGGAGCTTTCAATATAATTATTAAAAAATAAGAGTACAAAGATCTAACAAAATTATAAATAATAATGGTAATAATCACAAAGAATTATACTTATTATAAAACAGTAATGACCACTAACATTCATTGAATGACTACTGTGTGCCAGGCACTGTGTAAAGCACTTTACATTGAGTGTCTCTTATTAAAGTCTTTTTGTAGATGAGGAAAGGGAAGCCTAAGAAGAACAAAAAATGCATGCCTATGGAGTGATGAGGCCAGGATTCAAATTTGGGCAGTACGACTTTGGTGGGTCTGCAAGTAAATACTGCAAATCTGTGTCTGTAATATATTTATCAATGCCCGAAGCACATTCAAAACAATGCCCAACCTCTAGTGCATTTTCCATTTATGGAAACCATTAGTATCAATGACTTACAAAACAAACTTTGCCCACCTACTGATTTGCAGGTCCTTCCACCCTGAAATGAAATAATAAATACAATGAAGTAAAATAATTTTTGGTTTCTTTTTTTATTTTATTTTATTTTATTTTTAACATTTTTTTTTCAACGTTTATTTATTTTTGGGACAGAGAGAGACAGAGCATGAACGGGGGAGGGGCAGAGAGAGAGGGAGACACAGAATCGGAAACAGGCTCCAGGCTCTGAGCCATCAGCCCAGAGCCCGACGCGGGGCTCGAACTCACCGACCGCGAGATCGTGACCTGGCTGAAGTCGGACGCCCAACCGACTGCACCACCCAGGCGCCCTAATTTTTGGTTTCTAACCAGGTTCTGGCTGATAGATGAATATCATATGTCCATATTCAGATTGTAGCAAGACTGTATGCATGCTGTATGTAACAAAGTCCTCTTAAGATGGCATTTATGTGCATATACAGTTATATGTAAATATATGTCAATGTGTGTGTGTGTGTGTGTGTGTGTGTGTGTGTGTGTGTGATCCTTAGGGAAATTTTATAGGCTCTCTTTCCTTTTACATAAGTATGTTGGTCTTCTGCCTTCTGTATTTCATATAACAGGGAAAAAAGTACTGGGCGAGAAAACCCATCACCAGCCTCATTAGTATAAATAGAATTTATTATTTTGCCTGTACAACACAATAGAAAGAAACTCTTTAAAGAGCATCTGCTCTGCAAAAAGTATATTTTATGGAATGTTTCATTTCATATGATTAAAACATAATAACAGAGCCTGCAATACGGGGTGGGGCAGGACATATATGGGAAATTTCTGTATCTTCCTCCTAATTTTGCTATAAAACTAAAACTGCTCTAAAAAGTAAATTCTTGAATTATCAAGAATTTAAATTAAAAATTAATTTTTAATTTTGAAATTAAAAAAATTCTTGAATATATAACTTTAGAAATGGATATGACCTGGGTGCCTGGGTGGCTCAGTTGGTTGAGCGTCCGACTTTGACTCAGGTCATGATCTCACAGTTTGTGGGTTCGAGCCCCACATCAGGCTCTGTGCTGACCTCTTGCTCAGAGCCTGGAGCCTGCTTCAGATTCTGTGTCTCCTTCTCTCTTTGCCCCTCCCCCGCTCACGCTTTGTCTCACTCTGTTTCCCAAAAATAAATAAATGTAAAAAAAAAATTAGAAATGGATATGACCTTAGAAGTCACTTAGTCTTCTGAAATTTAGATCATTTGCTCATGTCTTATTCACATTTTAAGAATTACAAACGAGACTGATATTTGACTCCCCTAATTCTTAAAAGAAAACTCCTCAGTTTTTGACCCAGGCTTGCTGTTATCACATGTACTGATGATACAGCAAATGGAAGTGGAGTTAATGCAACAGAAACAAAACTTCTCTAGTTTGAAGTGTAATCTCTTTATTTGTTATAAAACAAAAATCTGGGCATCATCAGAGAAGGTACATGATGCCAGTAAATCAACTCAAATTTGTTAGTTACACTATGGCACAAAAGATAATCTAAAATTTCTAAATTTTATAATTTTTTTATAATTATACATCAAACCACTTTCCAATTTTAATAAGTTACAAAGTGTATATAGCTATAGTCACTAAGCATATTAGTTATTTTGTTTAATAAAAGCCACTACAATGGAGGGATTCTTCCAAGAGTGCTGATGTCACAAATTACCATCATAGCTTTGAATAGGGACTTTTGTGCAGGGTGAGGAGTGAAGGAGAGGGCTGAGGACTCAGCAAGCTTTCACAAGTGCCCTCACTTTGTGTTCTAGGAATAGGTTCCTCTTTCACAGAAATGTATCTTATCTGACAGTCTCATTCTTAACATCAGTGGCCCTGCCCTTTTGGTTTTTCTCCAGGATGGGTTAGGAAGAAAGATTTATGGGGAGCTAATGCAACAATTCTTAAAGATCTTCATGGGATAAAAAGATTCGGTGTATTAAAAAGAACAGTGTGATCACATAGAGAAGAGTAAGAGTAAGAAGCAGTACCGTCTTATGCATGCCTACTATGTGCCAGACACTGTGCTCTGTTGGCACACAGTATTTAATTCTGAAGACTGTGCCTTAATTGGATGCCCATATTCCCATTCTAAGATAAGGATGTAGGCTCAGGGAAACTTAAGTAACTCAGTGGCGGTCATGCCCTTGGTAAGCAGCAGACTTCAGTGGTTTCCAAACGCCAAGGTGAGAGCTAGTGCTTGCCCAACAGAATGTTCATTGGTCCTTGTCAAAGTGAGAGCAAACATGGACCATGGGGTAGGGTTTCAAACAAGGCAAACACATTCCTTTTGAAAACTCTCCTTCATTCCAAGGTCATGTCCTTTTTTATTGAAATGAAAATGCCTTTTAAAAATAAAATGATCGTGGGGCGCCTGGGTGGCGCAGTCGGTTAAGCGTCCGACTTCAGCCAGGTCACGATCTCGCGGTCCATGAGTTCGAGCCCCGCATCAGGCTCTGGGCTGATGGCTCAGAGCCTGGAGTCTGTTTCCGATTCTGTGTCTCCCTCTCTTTCTGCCCCTCCCCTGTTCATGCTCTGTCTCTCTCTGTCCCAAAAATAAATAAACGTTGAAAAAAAAAAATAAAATAAAATGATTGTGTATATTGATAAAGATTTTCTTGTTAATGTCCTTTACATGGCAAAATGGCAAAGCATGTGGTTGCTGACCTGGGGGTCAGCCTCCCAGGTAGTTTTTGAAATCTTACCGTGTCACGGAATCCCAAGACATAGAAATGTGTAGTGTAGCTGGACTTAAACTCAGACTTTAAAATGCTGTTTAGTTTCTACCACACCATGCTGCCTTCTGCATGCTTGAGTGGATTCAGACTATTGTGCAGTCACATAATAGTACATATTCCAGATTCTGAAATAGCACGGTCCAACAGAAATTTCTGCAATGACAGAACTATTAAATATTCTCTATCCATGTTATCCAATACAGGATCTACTAGCCACATGTGGCTACTTAGGACTTGAAATGTGACTAGTGCAATCGAGAAGCTGAAGTTTACGTTTTATTTAATTTTAATTAATTTAAAATATGAGAAGATCATAACAGCTGATGATTATCATGTTAACCACTGCAGTTCTTGAGCAATCTGTAGAAAACTTCAGTTGCAAGTCTTCTGAGGGAAGACAATCTTTAATATAACTGAATAATAATAAAAATCTACTCTCAGCTTGGAGGCAAAAGAACATTTATGCATTAAAATAACAAAAATTCCTGATTGGCAAATGGCAAAGACCCTCAGCTAAAAAAATTTTCCCAGATGCCCATCGGGATTCTCCATCCCTTAAAGCAAACCATAAAAGATTCTTAAATACAGAGAACAAACAGGGTTGAGGGGGTGGGTTAAATGGGTGATGGGCATTAAGGAGGGCACTTGTTGGGATGAGCACTTGTGTTATATGTAAATGATGAATCATGGCAGTCTATTCCTGAAGCCAAGACTACACTGTATATTAACTAATTTGAGGGGAAAAAAAGATTCTCCATCCCTTAAAGAGAAATAAAGATTTTAGTTTAATTGTTTTACTTATTTATTATCGTCTCATCTAGAGGCTGCTGTCCTGCCAGCAAATACCAAAGGAATGGTCTAGCAAAAGCTGGTGATCAAAATTATCATATTCAGGGTCAAGATACCTGGACTGTAATTCATGGTGTGTGTGTCTGTGTCTGTGTGTGTGTGTGTGTGTGTGTATGCATGCATATGCAAATGTGCTCAACCACATGCAAAATATTTCTAGGCAGAAATTTGTGATTTCTAAAACGGAGCTAATGATATTTTTCCTAGTTTTCTTAATATGATTGTTTTGAGGATTAAGCATTAAATTTTATGGGAGAATTCTCTATCAATTATAAGGACTATCCAGATGCCAAGCAATTTTTTTAAATGCTTATTTATTTTAAGAGAGACAGAGGCAGAGAAAGGATCCCAAGCAGGCTCCATGCTGTCAGCACAAGCCCTATGCGGGGCTCGATCTCAGGAACTGTGAGATCATGACGTGAGCTGAAATTAAGAGTCAGATGCTTAACCCACTGAGCCACCCAGGTGTCTCAGATGCCAGGACATTTTTAAGAACATATTCCTATCTGTATACTTCTAAGCATGTATCAAATACTTGTCAAAAACTAACGGTATGTGCTTCACTCCTCAGAGTCTACTGAAGCTTACCCACAAAGGAGGAAACATGGTAGACCTTGTGAATATACCAAACTTAAACTGATGACTGCAAGGTCTGTTCATGAATCTTTGAGCATTTGCAAAGTGCTCCTGTGTTTGGAGAACTGGATTCTAGACAAATTGTCTGTCTGGGAAACATCAAGTCTCCTCCCTAGATAAATAGTATAAAACGGGCTACCTATAAACAAATGCAAAGCAAACAAGTGAAACCAAAAAATAGTGAAACATGTGTTAGAAATTTTACCTCATCTCTACAGTAGGTGGAATAAATGAATAGAAACTCAATGGACTGAACATAAAGAATACCTATGAAAAGACAACATGTGCAACTAACTATGATTTAATGTAAAATATTTCTTTTTATCAACTACCTTCTTTTTAGTTTCTGTAGGAATGTATTCATAATTGAAAATAATAATGATTACATGAAAGTTTTATTCCAATGCACTTAAAAAATTGCCATAGGGATCTTTAGAGAGCACATAAATCATAATGCTTGTTTTCTGACTTTTCTAGCAACCCCCTCCAATTCCGCCCCCCCCCCCAAAAAAAAAAGCAATCAAACAGAGAAACAAAAAATAACAAGCCAAACAAACAAGCTGGCCCTGGTGCACAGAACAAATTCAGTTTGAAGTTTTCAAAGATGCAAAACCAGGATTGGACATTGAGACAAGGAAACATGAGATCTGCATATAGCCTTGTTCTCCTTGGGAGTGAAACAATGAACTGAAAGGTCTTGGTTTGGGGACCATTCGTAACCATTTACTAGGAGACAATGTTGTCCACTGAACTGCTTAAATGATTCTCTGTCACAGTGCAGCCTCCCACATTTTCAGAGAGGCAAGCAGCTATTCTCTCCTCCTGCTTTAAAAAAATTTTTTTTTAACGTTTATTTATTTTTGAGACAGAGAGAGACAGAGCATGAACAGCGGAGGGTCAGAGAGAGAGGGAGACACAGAATCTGAAACAGGCTCCAGGCTCTGAGCTGTCAGCACAGAGCCCGACGCAGGGCTTGAACTCACGGACCACGAGATCATGACCTGAGCTGAAGTCGGACGCTCAACCGACTGAGCCACCCAGGCGCCCCTCTCCTCCTGCTTTTAACTTGTCACTTCCAGTGAGAAGTTACAGAAACTGAAAGCTTACATATGTCTAGACATAAATTGTCCAGTCATTAATGACAACACACTTTTCTTTGTCCAGGGTTAAGAAAACCCCTGAAATCTCAAGACAGTTAATGGAAACCTGACACAAAACCAGAGAGAAATTGCACTAGGCAGGTGGAATCATTGTGCTATTTCTACAGCAAGTCTCACCTGTGGTACACAGCAAGGTGCCAGAAATCTAATAGCAAAGTCCAGTGTCTGATGTTCTTTACCTGTTTTTTTTTTTTTTTTTTTTTTTTTTTTTTTCTGAAGAAAAACCATGGGTCTCGTTAAAGGCTTCCTTTGTCCACTTTTGTAATACTATACCTTTAAATGCTTCATATTGCAGGGATTTAGTGGGAATGAGTTACTCATACTCCCTAGTACATCTTATCTCAAGAAACACATCCCATAAATGTTCTAGCAGTATGATTACTTTATATGGCTCAGATAACAGTACAGAAGACATGGAGAATAATTCACTAAGGATCTAAGACTGGTAAGCAAAATAAATATTTAAAGTGACTGATATGTAAGTGAAACAGGGATATATAGGAATCTTAATATTGACTGGGAAAGTCTCCTTTTCTACCTAGAATTAAGAAAAAATAAGTGACAGGAATGCACGATCCAAACAAAATTTTTCTCTTGTTTCCGTGGGCCTATGGTATCTTCAAACAATACCCTGGCATGGAATAGCCACTGTCAATATTTGCTGAATGAGGAAAAACATTTCACTCTGAACTAAAAATGCCGGCAATTAACACAGTCCTTTATTTGGAAAATGGTAGAAGACACGGACGTGGCACTTCCGTCAGGAATGGACTGTCTTCTTTCTCCCAGCCTGTCACCAACTGCCCATTCCTACCACCCATCACCAAAATTTAAAATTCAGAAAATTTCATTTTCGAATACACTGGAGCATGGTTTTTATTTTAGTCCTCCTTAATACACAGAGGAATGAACATGGGGGAAAGGAAACCAATGAGATCCCGCAGGCCCGGTGTCCACAACTGACAGAACTAGATAGAACCTCTTTTGTAATGGCCACCTGCCCCTGACCAATCAAGAGACAGGAGCCAATAATTTCCACCCAAGTCACTCACCTGGGGCCACTCAGCACTGACAGCACTGGACAGGCTACTGTGCTCATTTTTCTTATTGAACATGGTTTTAAAAATTTCCTAATTTTAGTTTATTTTACTCACAAATTGCTCTGAGGGATTATGTTCTTTGTACACACTGAAAAATAAGCTGGCTCCTCCATGACTGAGGTTGATTCAAGTTTACTCTCCAGCAGGAGTCTGATGACTCACAGAATTGTGGGGTGATCACTTTTATTTTAAGCACCTTTTCTTCTCATTTTTTTAAAGTAGATGTTACCTTTTGTTAAATAATAAGTCTAAGGTAAGAGTATAGCTGTATCATCAAACGTTTACAAGTTTAAACAGCTCATTCTCATAGACCCTTTTTCTCCTAGGTATTGGAGCTGAAGAACACTTGGGTGACTATCTTTATGTTTCTTCCCTGTGCCCCCTTCCCCCCTGCCACACAGTTAAAACTAGAGTCCAAACAACTGAGGAATGTGCAGGATATGAAGAAAATTCAGAAAGGAAAATGGCACACTAAATATTAGGGCAAATTCCCCTGAAGATGTAATAGACTGCAGGAATCTAATCACAGAAATAATGAGTTTTTAATGTTTGGTCATTCTCTATTTCTGTTTTCCCCCTGCTTTAAGGACCTGTCAAAACTAATACTTATTTTCCCATTTCCCCTAAGACCGCAAGATATATCTATTATTTTGGCACTGATAATCAAAGCCTATTTGAACAAATAACTTAATTAATTTGTTACCTAAACATGCTCACACCATCTTGCTGGAGTAATGCATTAAAATCAACTCTTTATTTTTACTCTATGGCACCAATAGACATGATCACTTAAAATGTCAGAACATTAGAGCTTCCTTTTTATAATTTTTTAAAAGTATGAGATTAGAAAGAAATAAAATGTGCACTTGGCTGGTATTTTTAATTCCTTAATTCAAAGACTGAAGAAGTATGTTTAACTACTTTACAAATATTGTTTTTACCATTCATGGAATTCTTATTTTTGGTGTAGTTTTTTTTTCTTGTTGTTTTGGTCTCTTGAGGCAGATGTAAAATGACCTCAGTGACTAGACAAAGAAGTGGAATTATAAAAAAAAAAAAATAGAGAATAAAAAAAATGTAGCAAAAAAAGGTATTCTACGACCTAAGAATAGTCTGCCAACAGGCTTCTTGGTATTTAATGGCTAGTGTTAGTGTCTGCATCAATATTCTACAATGATAATAGTAATAGTGGCCAACCCACAGGGAATGGAAGAAAAAGCATGGTTTGTCTGGCTCATTATCAAAATAACATTGCAGCACGGCAGTTTAGCACTTATTGAGGACCCCACAACTTCTCACTTTGGAATAAGATTGGATGATGCCTCCCTCATTTTCTGTTCCACATTAACTTTTGTGTAGTACTTGCTTTTGATCACAGCAATCATCAAAAGTTCAGTTTTGCAAAGATAAGGTATCACAGAAAGAAAAAATAATGACCTAAAGTTGAAACTGGGAACTAAGTCTAGCTATTGGTTCCCCAGGTGACTGACAGATGTTACAATGTTTCCCTTCAAATACCTCAGGCAGCCATGTGAGTTCTCTGCAGTGCCCCAGGGTACTGCATGAAGCCCATGTTTTGGCAATGAAAACATGGCTCTGGTTTCCTTACTCTCATACCATAGACAAAGGGTGAGGACACCTCAGTCAAGAAAACTCAGGAATTAGGGCAGGAATTATGTGGCCATTATACCTTTCTGTGTTTAATTCCAGAGGACTCTCAAAGGGTAAATGAAGGTTAGAAAGGAGATGGACTCAATGGTATAATAACGTATCTTTTTCTTTTTCTTGTTAGAGATACCCTAGTAAGACCAAGGAAGAATAATGTAACCTGTAACAGGAGAAATGAATAGAAATGTAAACAATCATCCTTTCCTTTTTCAAACTCAGGACTAGAGGCAACAGCATCCTTCTACTCAAGAAGGGGCCAAGAATGGCTAGGACTGAAAATTCACAATCGAGGCTAAAGAGTTGGTGAGGCAGTTGCTAACTACTAAAGGCTCAAGAGGTGCTGAGGGGGTAGCAATTTGAGACAAGGGGTGAGAGATCATGTCAATTCGCTGGGAGAATGTCCAGAAGTGCTGGATGTCCAGAGTGCTGCGGCACTCCAAAGACATGATCAATGTGGCCCTATACTTTTATGGGATGATGGGGACTAAGGACCTAGACTGACAAGTGTGCCCCCATTTTCCGTGGTATATTGAGTCTACTCACCTCCTTCTCCTTCCCTCTTCTGCACCTTTCCCCCATATTCTGTGGCTGTAAGTATGTAAGTATGGATAAAGAGCTACTTGGATTGCCTCTGGTTCTGTACGTTGATGTTTATATGGCAGAAGATTGGGGCAAGAGGTGAACTGAAAAACTTTTCAAGTGAAGTGGTTTGACAGGCACCGTGTATTCAATAAACTCATAGTTTTGTTACTAAATTCTATTTGTCTTGACACTGATAATTCTCCCGTTAAATTTCCTGGGATATCCGTGTATTTGCAAATATAAACAACATTATATGACCGGAGGAAGTGCAACAAGAGAAATCACTGTAATTCAGAAGGAAAAACAAGGTTAAATGCATTTTGGAGAACTTTAAGAGGGAAAAAGCTGCATACGTTTTATGTAATTATTCATTTATTCTGTAATTTTCTGCTTGTTTCTTCATGACAGCAATCTTCTGTTATGTAGTTTTTTCTATTTTTATAAAATACCTTTTATGATTAATGGGAGTTTAAATTTACTTTTCACGTATTTATTTCTCTACTGTACTTATGCTGGTACTTTAAAATTTTACTCTTTCTTATTATTCTTGCTAATGGGGACACATTGACCAAACCATGTGGTAGCCTTCTGAGCAGAAGCTGCCAGAAACTTCACTTTTGCCTTATATAAGCTTATTTTTTAGATGCTAAATTTAGCCTTGTCCTATAGAATTGTATGTATTTTCCAAGACTCAGTCACATATTTTCTTTATTACTTCTTTTGACTTATTTGGGCTTTTACTTAATTTTATTCTTAAAATATAATTAAAAAACAAATTTTCATAATGCCAAATAATCCATTGGGTCAAAGGAATTTGGTTAACAGTGACTTCTGTTTCTCAGCAGATTCTGCTACAATAGTTCACAGCACTTTGTTTATAACGGCATTTTCAAAAAAATGTTCTAGAGATGATTAAAATTTTTGTTGTAGCTTTAAAAAAGTTTAAGCTCTGAGGACCTTGGATCCCTAATTTATAAACTGGTGTAATGATGTTCCTATCCATAGGGCTATTAAAAGCATCAAATGAGGTTGCAGACGTGAAAATACTTACAAAAGTAAAGGGTGACATACACAGGCAACATGTGCTATGATCACCATTATGACCATCATTAGTCTTAATTTCTCCCTATTGTCTCCACTGTTTCACTAGGATCTATTTATAGAAGATAAGATGATGATGTCCTGTCTATTAGGAAGTAATGATTTTTCTTCTCACTTTCTCAATAAATTAAACAATTATATTTCAACTTAAAGAGCATTTAAAGGTTTTCCCAAACATTTCATTCACATAGGTAATCACAGACCTTCAATGGTACTGTTTGAATTTGAAGTTTCTAAGGGGTTTTCTCAATGGATATGCTTAACTAGAACGATAAATATAAAATCATCAAAAGTGATTAAAATATGTGATGGTATCATTCCCTATAAAGTACAGTTGAATTATAGACACTGAATAATATTCTCAGTATTATCATGAACTGGGTAAGATAAGAAAGTGGAGGCTCACATATGGTTACTTGTGGAGTCAAGTGAAGAGAAGGCATAATCCTTTACGTGTAGAAGATATAGGTACTGTCAGATTAATGACTAAAATGGTTATTATTCTGTATTTTAAACTAAAAAAAATTTTTTAATGTTTATTTATTTTGAAAGAGAGGGAGAAACAGAGTGCGAGCAGGAAAGGGGTAGAAAGAGAGGGAGACACAGAATCTGAAGCAGGCTCCAGGCTCTGAGCTGTCAGCGCAGAGCCCGACATAAGGGCTTGAACTCATGTGGACTGGAAATCATGACCCAAGCCCAAGTTGGAAGCTTAACCAATTGAGCCACCCAGCTGCCCCGGTGATTATTTATTCTATTCTCCTTGCTTCTCTGAGAAACTTGATCTCCCTAGTGGAAAGTGTGCTTTCCAGCAGTCTGCCACCTTATTGCTCCAATGTAAATATCCAGGGGGAATGAAAAAAAGCTGAACGTGTCAAGACATTACTTTTCAAAAATTTATAGAGTTGCATCAAGGCCTGATTAAATTTGTCAATCTTACATAAACCCAATCAGATTAAAAAAAAAAAATGTCTTGCATAGGTACAGGGAAAAATTAGGTCATCCTTATAGTTTGCTTTAGAAAGAAAAACCCAATGTAAATATAAAATATAGGCTTTTCATAAAATGCATGGAATATTTAATCGTTACCAGAATACACTAGAGGGTATAAGAGAAACAATCTGTGCACTTGTATTCAAAAATCAATTTACTAAAATTTTAGACAATAGATTGCATCACTTTTCTCTACCACTTTGCCAAAGTTAATCCCTTTACTTGAGCTCCTCATTGTATTTTTGTCAGTGGCTACAGCTCCATATTTAATGCTTCCTCTTTCTCTCAGTTCACCTGTCCTGAATTCCAAGAAATTTTCCTTGAACCTAATTCTCCCTAAAGCAGCTTTACTCCTCCCTCCCCCTTTAATTTATGGACTTTGAAGGAGATGCCTACATTTGTTGATACCTCGGCTTTCAATTCACTCCTCAACCCACTGGGCTTCTAATTCTGTTATCCTCACTCGGCTGTCAACACAAACCTAGCAATTACAGAAAGTAACTGGTTCTTCTCATTTCCTCTCCTCATCCTCCGGAGAGTTGTTTCTGCTCTCTGTCCTTGTCCTTTCACTATAGTCTTGTTTCCCTTAGAGTTTTATCCTCACAACGTAAGAGCCAAATTCATCTTCCATTATTTGCCATTACATTGTCTACTCTCCATCCTGTGTTCCTTATGTCAACATCACCACTCAGTTACTTGTTCAGGATGAAAACTTCAGCATTCTTTTTGACTCTCTATCCACTGGCTGTCCCCCAACACACACACATGCATGCACGCACGCGTGCTATTTTGTAATCCTCCTGCCTCTGAACCAACTTCGTCATCCCACCCCCACTTTCTTGACTGAGCCTGCATCATACTTAACCTACTTTGTTTCTATGAATTTCAGCATGATCTACTTCCCTGTGGTCACTTCACCCTATATAATCACTTAACAATAGAGTAATCAGAAGCAATAAAAAGAATATAAGTGTGTTGAATCTCACCTAAAAACTCTCAGGTCCCATAGACTGTATTCACATCTTCTTTCCCTCCTGCCACATTTCACTATTCACATCAACCAGATTGTTATTTTTTAATGGAGCCATGATTTTTCTATGTCTAACATTACGCAAATATTACCTCCATTAGCCTGGCTTTCCCTAAAGGTCCTTCCCTTCTCTCTGCTCCCACAATTTTGTGAATGCCTCAAGGATGATGCTGACCATATTTTATTTTATTGGTCTAAAATGTCAACCCTCCCACTATCTGCAGATTGGCAGCTTTGAATACACTATATTTGCTCAATAAGTATTTTTATAATGGGTGAATGAATAAACAAATATCTTGAATTTCAAATATGAGAGAATGGGACAAAAATATCATAGAAATAGGGTCATTGGGAAAAGGAAGTTGTTTTGGCATGTCTACATTTTACAATGAATTAATGACAGATATGTATTAATCATGAGGGTAACAGTTGAACAAGAAAGCATAAATTTCCAGAAGGCAATAGTGGTATTGACCTAGAGCTCACTTGTTAATAATGAACATGTACTAATTAAGGACTGTCAGGTACAGCTGAATAACAAAGTACACATTTCCAGAAAACATGTAAGTGCTAGAGATCTTGAGCTCAACTGAGATTGCAGGGCCAGAGATACTGAGAAGTCATCCGATGAAAGCTGATAGTTGAACCCATATACAAAAGAGTTTTCCAAAGCACAGACCACAGGTCAGGAGCTATACTTTGGGGAAGTATGTTGCAGTGTGATAAAAGATGTTGGTGAAGAAGACGTCTGTGAGCAGGAGGGAAGAGAGGACCCAAGAGTGATGAAGGCCAGGGGATGAGACACACCTTGTTTTTCCTCTAATAACTGGTGTCTTCCTTCCACTCTGTGGGTGACTGACAAATATTACTTAAACAAATGGATTTTCTGAGGTCAATATGAATGGAAGATAGGCTTCAGAATACTGAGGCAATATAACATGGTAAGGAAACGTAGATCTGTGGGATAGGGGCAGAAGTATAGGGACACCTAGAACTTACTGAAAAAGTTTCATTGCCCAAAGGGCAGAGAAAAACAAAAGGAAACTGAATATTTCTGGAAAGATGGTGCAGACCTATGCATAAAGGTAGGTGGTGAGGTACCTTTACCTATAGCTCACAAGGACACACATTAGGGCTTACATGCTATCTTTTCCAGTAATTATTAGATCTGAGAACTGTCATTCCATAAGGTTATTAGTTAACTGGGGTCAAGAACCCTCTCTTATAGTTTTCTTGTATATCCTGCAGTGCTTAAAACAAAAACAGCTACTAAATAGGAATTTAATAATTCAGTATTTGAATCAAAATAATTGCAGTTTAGGGGTGCCTGAGTGGCTCAGTCAGTTAAGCATCCAACTCTTGATCTCGGCTAAGGTCATGATCTCACAGTTTGTGAGTGTGAGTTTCACATTAGGCTCTGTACTGACAGCATGAAGCCTGCTTGGGATTCTCTCTCTCTCTTTCTCTCCCCTCTCTCTCTGCCCCTTCCCTGCTCATACACATATGTCCTCTCTCTCTCTGAAAATAAATAAACTTAAAAAAATGATTGCAGTTTAGTTGGAAAGAATGCAGTATTATCATCTAACAACTATTAATAAAATGGCAACCGGAACGATACTTGTGAAAAATGGGTAAAGCACAATTTCACTTCTAGGACCTCACTTAGACCTATAAGGGTACCTTGATAATCTGTTACCATGCCAGGAATATCACTGAACCCTCACAGACTCCTTATCATGTAATTCCTGTACAAGAAATTGCAACCCGTATCGAGTTTTTGAGATAGTGTCATGAAAGATGGTGAGTGTTACTGGATAAATCTCCAGATGCAGAGGAGGAAATCAACTCTGTACAGAGGCAGAATTACAAATGACAGCACAAGTCCTATTTAGAAACCTCCAGAAATTAGAAAACTAATGAACACTACAGTAAACACAAAAATGGAATGTTCTGAGAAAATGAGCTAATGACGTATATGATCTGCAAATGTGCTTATCAGTTTTAACCATTCTCCAAGCTGTGCCGTGTCTTAAATGATATTCAGATCTGTCTGATGTTTTCAGCGCTTGCCTCTGGTGATTAATATTCCAAAAACAGTTTAATTTTAGGGGCTCCTGGGTGGCTCAGTCTGTTAAGCATCTGACTTCAGCTCAGATTATGATTTCACTGCTCTTGAGTTCGAGCCCTGCATCGGTCTCTATGCTGACAGCTTGCAGCCTGCAGTCTGGAGTCAGCTTCAGATTCTGTCTCCATCTCTCTCCCCTACTCTCTCTCTCTCTGTCTCTCTCTCTCAAATATAAATAAACATTAATTTTTTAAATGGTTTAATTTTAGCAAAGCCCTCCCAAGATCTCTCCAATGATATGGCAGACCAGTGCAAACATCCGTATGGTACATCAACTGGGGTATGTTAAAAGTGCTATTCATTCTAATATCTCAAGATTCTCAAACTGAGTTTAAAGCACTTTGAAATATTATGAATGTTCATGTGGCTAGGTAGCTAAAAGTCAGTTTCTACATGAATATAAGCTAATGTTTTAAGTATAAATGTTTCCACTTAAATTCTATTTCTCACTTTTCTCAGACAATGTATTCTCTGGGAAAATAAATGTTTCTTTTCAAGAGTGACAGGGTACTCAAGTTAAATCTACAATTTATTTCCAGCTTGTATAATTTTACTCACTGTTCTTTCTAACATAGAGAATGATGCAGTTGAACAAACGTCATTGCTTTTATTAGATCATCAACTGACCAAATAAATGTACTTGATTTCCTATAGAAGTTCCCTCTGCCCTTTGTTCATCATTATACTTACATATCACTGGCAATGGAGGAGTTCCGGGACATAGACTTTGGAGACAGGTCATAATCGCTGTCGGATCGATACAGAAAGGACTCCCGACGTTGACTGTGGACGAAGTTTGCTTGGAGAATTAGCCCAGATCCCGGGCTGGTCATGGGATCCAAGGGACTCCGTCCCGCAGATGTGCCATTGTCCACATCAAAACTGTGAAAGAAGGAGAGGAATAACACTGCCATGAACGCTTGCATGTTGATATGGTGGTAAAGGGAGATTCTGGTTTAGGAAGTGACAGTGGGAACATTCACAGCTGATTCCAACTGTTAAAAATGATAACATTAAAAAACACAAAGGTAAAAAAAAAATACACTGACTTCATATTATTGTCTTTCTTAAGTTTTGGGTACTTTTGTTAACTGACAAGATACAAGACACAGGTCTCTGTAAACTTAAATTAAAAAGCCATTCTACTAAGAATAGTTCTACTAAGTTTCTTTTAGGAAAAGAAGAAATACACAGTAATTCTCTAACTACTTGGGTTTGATTCAACAAGTTCCCATTATATTGCCTAATACCACTGCTTCCCCAAGCCTGGGCTTTCTCTCCCTCCTGTCTATGCCCATCCAGTCACAAATTTCTGCTGTATCCACTTCCCTCCATCCCCAATGCCAACATATTAAGTTCAGGATTTCACCAACTCTCATCTACATTATTGTAACAGACTTTAAGTTAGTCTCTTGAATCCATTTTCCACTCTGTACCATGAGTGAGTCTTCTTAAAGTATAAATCTGACCATGATTTTTGTCAGTTCAAAACCTTTTAATAGCTCACTCTTGTCCTCAGGGTAAAGTCCAAATTTCTTGGCTAGAATGACAGAGTTTTAACTATCCACTTTCAGTCAACCATTTGATTGAATCAATGCAATCAACCATTTTCTCAATCTCAACATGCAACCCTCTTCCATCAGGCACTTTATGTTCCACTCACTTAACCATCACATCCTTGTCTCAGGCCATCACTACCTAATCTCCTGCTCCCCTGACTACTCTACTCAATCTTCCAGTCCCCTGCCTCCTTGTTACTATTCATCGAGGACTTAACATTTACCTTAAAGGCTGCCGTGATGCCCCACACCCTTATGACATGCCTTCCTCTGTACTCCCAAGGCATCTTTCCACTCCCTATTGGTAGCATTTACAATGAACTGAAAATGCTTACCAAATGGTCTCCATTCCTAGACTGTGAGCTCCCTGAGAATGGAAACTCTGAGTGTTCCTAGCACTTCACATGACACTTCAGAAACCTTTTCTAAGTGGTTTGAATGGATGATTGAATAAATGGAAGGCACTGTGCTTGGCAATACAGATTTCAGATTTGGGAAAAGACAGAGCCACAAATTTACAGTTCTTGACCTCACAGTCCTTACAATATACATAAAATTTCCACAAAGAGCTCTTCTAGTCAAATATCAAGCAGTATTAAAGTCAAGTCTTAGGTGTTCTTATGAGAAGAGGGTAATAGTTCAGTAACCCACTAAATATGTAGTGTAAAAAATTGTTGAATGAATAAACAAATGAATCAAGTTTAGCTACTATCAATCTTTTTCCCATTACAAATTTCACCCCAACTATTAACTACCTAATTTAAAAACATTAAAAAAAAACATTCTTTTACTTTCTCCATTGGAGTTATTAATAGTGTTATCCCCCAAAAATTAGAGGCCAAAGTGGAAATCAGCAAGGGTCTTGATGTTTCATGAATCATCTATGTATTGATGACTAAATAAGAATCATTTGACTCAAAATCAATCTAACTAGTAAAAAAAGAAAAGAAAAGAAAAAACTCATAATCTAGCATGGACATTCATAAACAAATTTTCCAATCTGAATTTTTTAAGAATTGCATCACTGTATGGGGCACTCAGTCATTTGAGTGTTTGGCTTCTGCTCAGGTAATGATCTCTCAGTTCATTAGTTCGAGCCCTGCATAGGGTTCTCTGCTATCAGCACAGAGCCTTCTCAGATCCTCTGTTCCCCGCTATCTCTGCACCTCCCCACTTGCGCTCTCTCTCCTCTCAAAAATAAATAAACATTAAAAAAAAGAATGGCATCACTCTATAGATGTATTTATTTGGTCACAAAAGACAATGAGAGGTTGAGTTGAAAAGACTCATTTAATAGACAAAGATAGCAGCTTCTAGAAAAGTTAATGGCCAAAGTTACCGAGCTAACTAGATTTAATCATCCACTGTTCCTGAAGCTCTTCCAGCTCTAATGAATAATTATGTAAACCATAAATGTATGTTGGCAACTGTGACATGCAAACAGGGGACATCTGTTTCACGTGAACAATGCCTTCATGCATGTGGGACTTTGGGCAATCCTGAGGAAGGCCAGAAGGAGAAGGGATCTACAGTTATGAGAGACTTATTCAGGATCTCTGGCAAGCTCTTCTTGGCTATGCTTAAATAAATAAGTGCTTATTAAGCACCTATTATAAGCACACTGAGATACAAAAATAAAGGTGATGAGATGAATTCAAGTTGGGTTGAATCCAGACTTCTGAGAAGTTTTCATACAATAGTAGTATTTAAAGAGGGCTTTTAAAGGCATTCAGTATTCAGCTGAGAGACACTAAAGTCCTTTGAAAGGGGGAGATTTCTGCTCTGGGGACACATAAGAAAACATGTTGATTTCTTTTCAGTATCAAGATGATCATACTGTTTTAAAAAGTAAAATATATTTCCCTGCTACGCATAAACAGAAATATAAGAGATACAGGAATGCGATTTTTGGTTTGGTTTTTCTCAGTTCAACTGAGTAATACCAATATAATCCCCCACATCTGTAAACTTCTGAATTTATTATTATAATTTTTCCAATTAAATTAAGCAACTTAAATAAAATTTTCACTCTAAGTTTAGGGAAAACAGTGCTAAGTATATTGAAATATTTGATAGTCTTTATAATAATGTTATTTATTAAAACCAAGAATTTATTCATAGTTCATAAAATGCTTGATAATGGGATATTTTAGTTTTGTTATTTTTCTTTGTAAGTTGTAATATAACAATTTGTCCACTAGATGGAGATCATTGCCTGAAAGAACATTGACTGTAAATAAAGGCCCAAACTATTTTTTAAACTCAGGAAAACAATCCCTTAACTATTACCTAAAAATCAAACCTCACAATCTATAGGAAGTGATTACTAAAAATCGATAAAATTATATTAACTAGTAAATATTAGTATAGCTTTACAGATTAGGAATGATCTAAGAAACGATCACTGATGTTTTATTATTTACTCTTAAAACCAAAAAAAAAAACAAAAACAAAAACAAAAACAAACGAACTGAGAAGCTCTTTTGTTAAAAAATTAGAATTAAGGAGCTTCCTTAAGAGAAGTGATGTTTGGGACAAATCAAGGCAATACTGCTTCACCCAATGAGTAGTAAATTAACTGAGAGTTAATTTAGTCTGAAAATATAGATGGGCTCAAACAAGCTACTTATTTTTGAAGCATAACTTTATAAACAGTGCCTAATCATGGTATTATTAATAAAACAAGAAGGTGATAAGGGTTAAGCCTATCCTTAGACACTGGAGCCAAAGAGATCAGCTGTGAACTTCCTAAGCACATTCTTTGGCAAACACTTTCATATAATGAATCCTCTTTTGACTCACTGCCAAAAAAATGGAGTCCAAGCAAAAAGATTAGCAGAAGCTTGGGAAAGTAAGTGAAGAATTGGGGAGGGTAATAATGATGATGGTGATACTAGTAATCCTAATGATGATAACGACAATAAAATTTTGGAACACTTTCCGTGAGACAGACATTGTGCTCTGTACCCTATATACATTATCTCATCGAATCCCCACAATAACTCTTTGAAGTAGGCTCTCTATTTTCCACTTGACCAATGAGTAATCTGAGTTACTGAGATTAAGTAATGTGTTCAACGCCATACAGTTTGTACAGGGTTTTATTTTTTGTTTTTTTAAGATTTACTTATTTTGAGAGACAGAGAATAAGCAGGGGAGGAACAGAGAGAGGGGGACAGAGGATCTGAAGAGGGCTCTGTACTGACAGCACAGAGCCTGATGTGGGGCTCAAACCCACAAACCGTGAGATCATGACCTGAGTCGAGGTCAGACGCTTTAACCGACTGAGCCACCCAGGCGCCCCTCGAAGTGGGTTTTAAACTTAAGCTGTCTGATTCCAGAGCCCAGGAGAACGGTCCCTGTGTGCATGTCTCTACTGCAAAGCCTCCTATTATCCATTACAAAAGTACAAGAATTTCTCTGGGCTTTCTCACATGGATGGAACTTCAAACGCTAACTCTTTGAAAGTATCATTTATACAGAAGTATCTTTAACTTACAGATCTGGCATGTCAAGGTTAATTCCGAGACTCTGCCTTTATAAGTCTCCAAATTTTGGAATTTGCCACATTGCCTATTTTTCCAATTTTGAATACAACAGTAAGGTGCTAAAGAGTCTATGCTGTAGCCCATTTGGTGATCTCTTTATAAGTTTGAGAGTTCATTTGGAATAAGGAGAGTCAGTGGGTCTGCAGAGGGTCTCAGCAAATGGAACTAAGTGAGATACACTGCTATTCCACATGTTAGCTGTTCTTCATGCAGTTCAAGGATGCATACATCCCCTAAGGAGTTGGCTTTTACCCAGAAGGCATCTGTGGAGAAGCACCGATGTGGTTGTGGAGGGTCCCCTGTTGGGGAGGGGGGTGGTAAGGATCAGAGCCTGTTGCAATCAGAACTGTTAAAGGCCACGTGTACTAGCACTACTCAGGACCATTCACTTCACAGGCCTGTCCCTATCTAAGGAATACACTCCACACAAAAACCAAACAGATGACAAACTGAGCACCCGGCCAAACTCCTCGCCATCTCTCCACATTGCACCATGTCAGTGGAATTACTGGCTACTTGTCCTGACCCACCTTCCCTGCAGCTTCCTCCGCTATTCCTATGATTTGTGTCTACTGACCCTGTAATTATTTGTCTGCTTGGAGTCATTTCCCGTTCTTTGGCCTCATGCTAGACCCCGCTTTTGGTTTAAACATTTTGCATCTCTTCTTGACCATTATGTGGGCTCTCCCGTGAGCCACGGTCCTGCTATTGTCCTGGGTAAACAGTTCATCTCAGGTAGGGACCTTTCATCCCCAGTGTGGAGCCCAAAGAAGGTGCAACACATGAGGACTCCAGGGGAGCAGCTGCTGGATGCCCCTATCAACAGATGTCCCATTATCAAAGCATCTGTGAAGAGCTCCCAAGGGAAGACTCTGGACAGAACATAGCAGCTGCTGAAAGCTGTAGACTGGTGGGAACCCTGGACGCCTCCACTGATGCCAGGAACATCTGAGAGCTGCCTGTGTCACTGTGTATTAAGAACACTGGCCTGTTGACAGTAAAGATCTTATCGCTCCCTGTCCTGGAGGAGGGAAGACACCAAAAATGTTCCTGTTAAAACGTTACACTTGGGAGATAGAAAAAGTGGGTTAAATTTCAAATCTTGGACCTCCCGCTTTCTAGTCCTATGTTCTCGGGTAAGTTACTGTACCTCTTTAAGCCTCCATTTCTGATAAGGATAATTGCAGTGCCTAGCTCCAGGGCCACTAAAGGGATTAGAAGAGAAAATGTGTGGAAAGCACTTAGCACCCTGCCAGGCAGCTAGTACATTCCCAGTATTTAGCGGCTATTGTCATCTTTATTGTTATTGCCCTTTAGCTTTGAGGGGGCCTCTCCATCTAGGTCATTCTCTGTACCTGCATACACTGCTTTGGGAAGAACCTAAAGGGAAAGAAGAGAGAGAATGGAGTGTTGGCCATCCAAGCCAATTGAATCAACTCTGGTGAGCAGTGAGGTGAGAGACGCTGGAGCCAGATTGCTCTTACAATTTTAGCGGCTTTTATGTCTCCACCCAACTCCATAATTCCAGTGTGATAACCTCTGGGGAGAGGGTGGAGACAGCTGATTTTTCTTGAGATATTCCTCACTGAGGAGAAAGAACCATTTCCTGCTAGGAACTGTGCAGGGCACGGAGGTCCCAACAACCTGGGTGGGGATCTAGCTGAATATGATGAGAATATAATGAGCAGAAACAGTTCCTCAGACCTGAGGTCTCCAGCCACTGGGTGTACCTCGGGGACCTCCAATCACAAGTGCATGGCTGTTTTTTTCTTATACCCGACCCTCCCGTGTACACAGTAGTCCATGCTGTTGGCTATACAATGGAAGCCATTTTGGTGCTTTGCCATTCACAGGGGAGGTGCTTGGTTCACCCACAGGCTTAATATAAGTGTAATCAGAGTTGGATAATTCGTTTAAAATATTTTTTCTCTTTATAATAAATATTTTACCCACTGTTATTAAATACCACGAGGCTATGAAACCTGTTTCTAATTAATGCCAGTGGTATTTCCCATTCATGATTTCCCTGCAAGTCAAACAGCTTCCCTGGAGTAAAGACAAAAGTGCTTCTGAAAAGTCCCCATTTTAATATTTCTTTAGTTCAGATTACCTATAGAAACGAGACTATGGAATAAAGCATTTTACAGGGATATGCACGAATAGCATTCTCTTCCAATCAATCAAAAACTGCATATCAAATTTAAAGAGGACACCCTGAGAGGACAGGGTATTTAGCCAGTCTGGCAGATTATGCAGTCAAATGATGGTGGGCATTTTTGGCATGCATCATACTTATGTTTGCATGGAGGATCAGCATTTAAGAACAGGAACGTTTTACCCTTTGTTTTCACAGATAATTCTTTCTAAACAAAAGCCCGGCACGAAGGCGAAAGGTGTATGCTTGTTTATGAGGGAAAATATCAATTCATCTCCAGAAACACACGTCACTTTTGTGTGACTTGTCAACAGCACTCTCAAGTGACACACGACAACAGGAAGATTCTGGGTGAAAATGACAGTGCACGTCCAATGTGTGGACTGGAAGCCAGAAGGGGCAAGCTGGATGGGAGGGAGCAGGTTTGTGCCAAATGAGACCAAAGGCACGTTTTTCAGGAAAACGTGTGTTAGCTCTAAAACTTTAAAAGTGCAAACCAAGAATTGTTTTACTTGAGGTTTCTAATTTTTCAACGGTCATGGTAAAGGAGTCTCTTCTTAAATGACATTCTGCTTGGCAAATCATCCCGAGTGGGTCCCAACATGAGCACGCCGTCGTGAGTCAGCGGCCAACCGGGCAGCCGCTGACTGAGGCCCGTGTTTGCAGCATAACAAACAGTCCAAGTCATAAACGTGTATTTAACCCGAATATATGCTGAAAACGGGATGTGTCTGTTTTCACAGTTGTTGATGGCCCTTAAATTATGTAAACCAGTCATTCAGGCCTCTCTGTGAGAGTAAAACAAGCAAGCAAGCAAGCCTTTCCCGTGTAACCTGTTCTCATTTGTGGGTCTCAAATTAAGAGAATGGAAGGGATGGAGAGAGCAGCAAAGAGCTGGGCATCGGAGGCAATCCCACAACCACTCGGTTTTACCTTCCTTGTGCTGCATTTAAAGGCCTACTACTGCCAACCTGCTGTTCTCTGAGACAACTTCTAAGCTGTTACAGTCCCAAAATGCAGTTTGAAAGAAGTGCATTTTAGCAAGAAAGCTAAACCCAAGAGGGACAGTGTCCTGTTAGCAAGGCGGAGGTGAGGGTGTTTCTGTATTTATTTATTTTTCTGTGATACAGAGGGTGTTTCTGTATTTATTTATTTTCTGTGATACGGAGGGTGTTTCTGTATTTATTTATTTTTCTATGATTAGCCTACAGTGGAACACTGATATTTAATGGTGTGCCCCCTACGTCTCCCACACACGTGTTTCTTCTTTCTCTTGCAGACAGAGAAATACTGCAAACATATAATCAGATCTCTGCTACCATGGCTCACCGTCCTCCAATGGCTTCCTATTTTATTAACGGTGACTATCTTCACAGGGGCTTATGGCCTTCCAACAGTGATCTAGGCCCCAGAGGCCTATCTAATCTTCTCCTGTACCTCTTCCCTCTTACTCACTCTGCCTCATTCTCTGAGCCCCTGGCAGTTCTCTGAACACATGGGGGCACTCCCTCCTTGAGGCCTTTGCTCATGGAGTTCCCTCTACCTCCAGTGTTCTTTACGGAGACATCAGCTCAATGGCACCTTCATGAAGAGATATTCCCAGGCTACTCTACTTAAAATTGTCACCCTCACCTCCTAGCCTTTTCTAGCCTCCTAGTGGGAGGAACCATTGTACACATTGGTGGGAATGTAAATAGGTGTGGCCACTATGGAAAACAGTTTGGAGGCTCCTGAAGAAATTAAAAATTGAACTACCATATGTGATCCAGCATTCCCACTTCTGGGTATATTCCCAAAGGAAATGAAATTGCTATCTGGAAGAGATATGTGCATCCCCGTGTTCATTGCAGCATTATTTACAATAGCTGAGTCATGTAAACAACTGAAGTGTCTTCTCAACCGATGACTGCATAAAAACAATGGAACATTATTCAGCTATATAAAAAAGAAGGAAATCCTGCCCTGTACAACAATATGGATGAAATTTGAGGGCATTATGCTAAGGTGAAATACATCAGAAAGAAAAAGTCAAATACTGTATGATTTCATATGTGGACTCTAAAAAAAAAAGAAAAAAAAACTCACAGATACAGAAAACAGATTGGTGGTTGCTAGGGGCAGAGGGACGGTAGAGGAAATAACAAAGGAGGTCAAAGGCTACAGACTTCTAGTTCTGAGAAAGTTCATGAATGCAAACTACAACATGGTGATTACAGTCATGGCAGAGTAACTGTATTAAATATTTGAAGACTGCTAAGTGTAAATTTCTAACGCTCTTGCCACACACACACACACACACACACACACCCACAGGTTGTCACTATGTGTGCTAATGAAAGTGTTCACTAACCTCATGTTGGTAACATTTTATATATAAGAAGTGATTAAGATATATAAAATCACTACACTGTACACCTTAAGCGTATACAATTTTTTATGTGAATTATATCTCATAATGCTGGAAAAAAATTCACTTGCCAGAAAAAAAGTTAAATAATACGCTATCCTAATCTCCTGGCTTTTCCTAGCTTCCTTTTCTTTCTTTCTTTTTTTTTCCCCTCCACAGCATTTAACAGCCGCTGATAAGCTTTATTTACTTATTTTGTTAATTTTGCTCTCCTTATTAGAATGTAACCTCTCAAAATGCAAAGATTTTTTTATCTATTTTGGTCATTAGTATATCCCTAGCACCTAAAATAATGGCTGGCACATAGTAGTTGCTCAATAAACATCTGTATTGTGAATGCATTAATATCTTTAGGTGCAGCACTACTTACTATACCCTCATTATTTACCATGGTTACCTGTGTGGCTCTATTTCAAATGGACTTTATTACTGTATTTCATTTTGGCCAGGAATCAGTCACTTTTTTTAAAGAAAGAACCCTATCAACTAATGAGATTGATTAGTTCACTTGAAGAGATTATCTGGAAAGGCATTTAAAAGCCTGGGGTTTTAAAAGGCATTTTCATATGCATTATTTTGAATATCTTTCTGTCTGACTCCCAATCAGCCATAGAAGCAGGGTCAGGATCCAGGTTTTGTGGCACATGAAGGTTATACAATTTTGAGAGTCTGTTCTGGAAAAATTAATACAAAAACAAAATCTTACTTTTGCAAATTTTATAGAACCTATTACTAGGTGATGCTGCTAGCACCCCTCCCTTCTAGAACTTAGAAAGGGCCCAGGCCAGTGAGGGGCTCTGAGTTTGATGTGCATTAATTTCCCAGTTGATGTGCATGTGAGGCAATGACAGAGTAGGAAAAAGAAAGGAAAAACAATAAAATGACTGAAATTGAAAATGTAATACTGTATTTTTTCATAACAGGTGAATTATCCTAGAGGTTATTTTTTCTTCATCCTTTTTTTTTTCTTTTTCTTTAAAAAAATTTTTTTTTACATTTATCTATTTTTGAAAGACAGAGAGAGAGAGCACAAGTAGGGGAGGGGCAGAGAGAGAAGGAGACATCGAATCCAAAGCAGGCTCCAGGCTCTGGGCTGTCAGCACAGAGCCCGACATGGGGCTCGAACTCACGAGCCATGAGAGCGTGACCTGAGCCGAAGTGGGACGTTTAACCAACTGAGCCACCCAGGATACCCTCTTCATTCTTTTTTTCTATTTATGTATTTATTGTTCAAATTCTCAAACCTTACTCATATTTTTCAGGGTTTTTCTTTCTATTTGCACATTTATTCTTCCAAATTAGTGATTATCAGCTGTCCTGGGGGAGTGGGGAGTGATTCCACCAGGTAGGGCATTAGAATCACTTTGAAGGTCTGAAAAGGGATGTTCTTTAAACCTTACCTGTCTCACAGAGATGATGATTATCTTTTTGAGAGGCGGGCTTTTCAAATGGTGTTCTTAGTCTCACTCCTAGCTACTCATGTATTTAGACTCATCAAAAATGATTTCCAAATGGTTTAATTGAATGAGTAAGGATTATTAAATTATGAATTCCTTGTGAAAATACTTACCATTTAAAATGTTATATATGAATTAGATTAAGTCTAGGCAAGACTATAACTGAAAACAGAAACTGGAAAAGTTCTCCTAGAATTGCTTTTAAAAAATGTAACCTTGGGGCACCTGGGTGGCTGGGTTGGTTAAGTGTTGATTCTTGATTTCAGATCAGGTCATGATCTCAAGGTTCCTGGGATCAAGCCCCACATCAGGTTCTGTGCTGCCAGCTGCTTGGAATTCTCTTTCTCCCTCTCTCTTTGCTCCTCTCCCACTCATACTCACTCTCTCTCTCTCTCTCTCTCTCTCTCTCTCAAAATAAATGAACATTTAAAAAATATATAACCTAAATCTGAACTTTTTCCACTAATGGATATGGAAACTCAAACACCATGTTTTTCTCTGAGTCTGGGCTCTCCCTCATACAGGTCAGGAAACAATTTACCAGCCATACTATTAAATCTATTTTGGAGAAGTGATATTACTCCATTTCCAACCTCAATGATCCAAACAGATGGGTTTTTCCCGTTTAATGGGAGTAGAAGAGAACAGAGACGGGCTTCAGAGAGCTGTGGGGCCTGAATTAGATACCATTTCTTCAATGCTACCAGGGTAGAGCAATTATAAGAATATTATCCTATGATGGTCATAAACAAGCACTCTCTTCTGCAATTCTTTAAAAATGTATCACGGAGAATAAAATACTGACACCATACAGCACACATATCATTGTGCTATGGGCACAGTGAAATTAGATTTCCTTTGTGATTTCTTATATTGGGTGAATTGTATATGCTTACAAACGATCCTCCAAAGATTTTAAGACATTGGGATGGACAGCCCACAAGCTGTGAGATCCACTTCCACAATGATTTTAAAGAGTAAAGATATATTTTATATTTCTTTGAAATGGTTTGGTATGTAATCTGGACTAAAGACAAAACAGTCCTGGAAAAGCACAGAATTCAATAATCGTGACCGTGAGTGTGGCGAATTCTGCTCGCTGTCTGCCAAATCCATTCTGCGCTTGTTCCTGGCCACGCAAGAGGTCCTCGTTTCCACGCTTCTCTTGCGATGAGATTTGGCCACGTAACCGAAATATTGTATGCCACTTTCAGGACTGGCTCAAGACTCCTTCCACATGCTCATCGACTTGCTCTTTCTCCTGCCAGCTGGATGCCTAGAGGCCTGAAGCCAAGGAGGATGGTGGAAAAACAAGATGGGAAGAGCCTGGCACCTGAATGAGAGCAAGAAATGCTGCCCTGTCCCCTCAACACCACCCTACATAGTCAGTTGATGAAAACAGAATTATTTTTGTTATGACACTTGTTTTGGGGCATTTATTTGTTAGCACAGTAACATCTAATGCACTACACTACGCCAAACTGAACTGGTAGTCCTGAAAGGAAAACTGCCAAACATTTCACATTCGATCTATCTTTAGCCTAAAAAAAAAAAAAAAACAACAACAACAACAAAAAACAAAAAACAAAAAAACCCCAAAAACAAAAACGTTCCCCACAGAGGTTCAAGTGAAACTCAGGATCTCTTTAAATCTACCATCTTTTCACGCTCTGTTTAGTTCCCCACCCCCTTGATCTTCTTTGGTTACACATATTTTCATGAAGACATTTCTTATCATCCAAGTGCTTCAGTGTTAGAGAATACATTTATAATCTTTGCACAGAGTTGTAATTGTTCTGTAAAGAGCAGAAGCCAGTCCATTTCTGTTCTGCATTGATGCCAATGAGAAAAACTGGAGAGAATCAGTTCAAGCATGGAGTTGACACACGAATGTGTCTCTAAATCACAAAGGAGATCCAGGAAGAAAGGAGTCTGCTTCCTTCAGGATTTGGAGCCATGCTCCGCTTGAGTCAATGAGATCTCTGGAGTACCAGATCCAGCTAGACTAGCATTATTTAGAATGGGATTCTGGACTGAAATGCCATTCTGAATGCATACATTTCTAGGAGTGTGGGCCAAAGTCCATGGAAAAAAAATTCTAGGACTATTTCATAGCTTACTCAAATCTAGAATAGAACTACTCTACTGTTATCTAGCTCATCTGCAATGGAATAAGGGATGAGCTGGTTCTTCAGGCTGGGAATGTTGTAGGTTGAATCAGTGCATAAGGCCCTTCCTGTTTGAAAGCATAGACTAAATAGCAAATCCAAGGGACTTCTCTAGAGGAAGGAAAGGAAATTATCTGAGGCATTCTATGGGTCATATAGCTTCTGAAATAATGGCTTGGGGTCCAGTTTTTGCTTCCCTTCACTATGCTTCAATGTATTTCTGGCATGAGAAAGCAGTTTGTGGTCATCTTAGAGATCAAACTGAAGTGACCACTACATTCTGAAGGTGACAGAATAGGTCACAGAAATGAGTCTATCCATTCTGCAAATATTCATCAACCATCTACTATTGCCAGACACCTCTCAGAAGGAATGAAGTTCACTGAGAAGACACAGGATTAGTAGTTGCAGTGAGTTTCTGCTTCTAGATTAAAATGGGACATTTTTTTCCCCCTCACAACAACCAAATACATGGTGAGACTGTTCACAAATTCTAATGACTTGCCAAGTCCATAGCTAAGAAAACTACATGTCTGTTTTCTAAATGTGTTTGACCTCTAGTCTATTCATCTCAAGTTGCAAAGCAATGTCATTGCTGACCTCCTCTGCTTTGACATTAACTGTTTTTGAAAAAAGTTAAGTTTTCCTTTTTTAGCCATTAAAATTCCTTTCATTTTTATGCAATGATAGATCTCAAATATTTGGATATAATTGTCCATTTCTGCCAACTTGTCTATTTTGTGGATGGACTCTGATATTCATCTGTATATATTTTGTCTCTCTTTTTTCTTCTTTGTCAAATTTATTCTGTATAGTCCTGGCTCCATTTTTTGGATTATTTCCCATTTATACTCATTTTGAAAAATTACCTACGCTTCTATACTGGAATTAAAATAAAAAACTTAATAAAATACCAACTTAATGCCTTATTGGGGTGAAATGAGTGAAAAGAGTCAAGAGGTTCAAACTTCCAGTTATAAAATAAATAAGTCATGGAAATGTGATGACTATGATCAATGACATTGTAGAACATATCTGAAAGTTTCCAACAGAATAAATCTTAAAAGTTCTCATCACGTGAATTTGTTTTTTGTAATTTTGTGTGGTGATAGACGGTTATGACTTATTATGATCACTGAGCAATATATGTAAATATTGAGTCATTACATTGTACACCTGAAACTAACAATGTTATGTCAATTACACTGCTATTAAAAAGAATATATATATATATATATATATATATATATATATATATATCCTTTGGTTTTATTTATTATTATTATTTTATTTAGAGACAGAGAAAGAGAGCACAATAAGGGGAGAGGGGCACAGAGAGACAGACTCTTAAGCAGATTCCACACTCAGTGTGAAGAATGATGTGGGGCTTTATCCCATGCCCCTGGGATCATGACCTGATTTGAAAATCAAGAATCAGACACTCAATCAACTGAGCCACCCAGACGCCCGAAGACTTACACTTTTTTTTTTTTTTTAATTTTTTTTTTTCAACGTTTATTTATTTTTGGGACAGAGAGAGACAGAGCATGAACGGGGGAGGGGCAGAGAGAGAGGGAGACACAGAGTCGGAAACAGGCTCCAGGCTCTGAGCCATCAGCCCAGAGCCCGACGCGGGGCTCGAACTCACGGACCGCGAGATCGTGACCTGGCTGAAGTCGGACGCTTAACCGACTGCGCCACCCAGGCGCCCCGAGACTTACACTTTTTTAATGAGGAGTCCAAAATGGTACATTGAGCTCTAAGGACAATGTAAACAAGGCCATGTGTAATGGGACAAACTTTCAATCCAGCAAAGATTTAACTGGCTATAGATGGTCATGGCAGAAATTTTAGATATAGGATTTCCCAATAGGAACTGTAAATATTTTGATTCCTGCCCTGTAAAATATTTAGTACTACATTGTACCACCATAGTGTAATATGTGAATAGACACTGAATCTGCAGCCTGCCTATAATAAGTACCACTGGTAGATAATTTAATTTGAAATTTACTTTTGCAGGAAATAAATTTTACAAAATAAATTCTATTTTTTTTTACATATATTAAGCTGCTAAGAGGTCTAAAAAAGAACAGATATCAGTTTTTTAAACTTAGGTTGGAAGAAAAACCCAAACATGATTTTATATTTTGCTGACTTTCAAAATTTAATTTTGATCAAATATTGACAATAGGTCTGGAGACACCTATACCTGATGAAATCTAAATCAGAGTATATTATAAGCATTTATTCAGTGTAGGTATCCTTCTTGCTTTTTTTCTATCTTTAGAACTTAAAAAAATTAAAACTTAAAATGTGAGTTTTTTACCCTTCTTAATGTTTTCCTGTAAAATTTAGAACTAGAAATTAAACTTGACAAGAGGGGAGAAAAAAAATCCAAACTATGTCTGTCTAATGCTTATTGTTCTCTTGGCTTCTCCATACACAGCTGTCCTTTGATGGGGTTCAGAGCAGACTGCCCCAGAATGTGCCATTTTGGCATGTGGATTATTTGAGCTGAAGGCAGTTAAGGCCTAACAGACTCAAGAAGAGCTTTTAATCTCTCCCTTAAATGCCTAAAAAAATGTAGATAGGGAGCCTGTACCAAGAAGAGAGCTATTACCAGAGATAGTTTTCTACACCAGAAAGACATGTGCATGGCAGGGCAAACATTTGTTTACCAAACGTTTGCTCTTCCCATCTTCCTGTCGATTGTTTGCCTTCTCTTGGGGGCACCAAACCCCTTATACCCTTCTGAGGCCAGGATGGCATATAAGCCTCAATTGCCTTTGACCTTCCCATGTGAGGCTCCTTTATGGACAAAATTAAATGTGTTTTACTCCTATTAATCTGCCTTATGTCAATTTAATCATTAGACCAGCCAAAGAAAGAACCTAGAAGGGAAGAAGTGAAAAGTTTTCCTCCCAAACGCCTTTCAACATGGAGCGTAATTACGAGTTTGAACAGCATGTTTGCCACTAATGTAGTTCGTCCTAAGGCAGCAGGGAAATAATCTCTTGGGGTAGTGTGGGCGCTTTAGCCATTGTCTTGTCCATGAGCTCCAGCTGTGTCTCCAATTATGAGCCAGACTAAGATGACCTGTCGGGGGGAAACAAAGGAATTCCTCCTGAAGGCCTTTCCCTCCTGTGCTTCTGGCATGGTCCCAGTGTTTCTAAAGCCCTTTCATAGCCATTGTTCAATGGAATTCACACAGTGACCCTGGGCAATAGACAGGAGGGGGGGCTGGGGGGGGGGAGTGGATTCTTGTCCTCATTTGCGAAGAGGAAATTCAGGAAGGAGGGCAATGTTTTGACCAGTGTCTCATTGATTTAAGTGGCTGTATTATGACTCAAACCAAAATCTTCTGATCTTTTACTAAAGATTTAAATGGAAGATTGAACAATTGGATTAATTTTAATTTCATAAAGCCTGAAACAAAGACAAATTCTTATTTTAATGTCCCCTATTAGAACTCACTTTGAGATATTATCTAGCTGCCTTGAGCACAATGTTCAAAACCTTTGAGTAGAAAGTGACACTTTGCTGAAATGAATGGATGTGTTTGCATGTCTCTAAATAATAGTATGACAAAATGTTAAGAGAGATTATAGGAAGGGTCCTCTACTTTGGCTACCTTGTTAATCATCTTAACCACACTGCGATGACTTACCCATTTGATAAATGTTTAATACTATTTGGGGGAGGGTATCCAAACAACAATGTGGTTAAACTTATTTAAATACATTACAGACCAGCTTTGCAAAACAAAGACGGTCCTATTTCTTCCTCTAAGGAATTTTTGAGAAAAAAGGAATGTATTTCTTTATAACAGAAAGACAAGAACGGACCCTAGGCTAAAGTACTGGTCTGGGAATTGGGAGCTCCCAGTTTGAGTTATGGCTCCCCTATTAACTACGTGTGACTTTGTCACAACTTGACGACTCCTGACTTTTCTGGGATTCAGTAATTTTAAATAAAATAAAGAGACTGACTACCAATCATTCTTGATTACGGATTTGCACTCCATTCAAGAAAGATTTTTTAAAAGTAAAGATTCTTAGGTCTTCTTTTGCATACTCATGAGTTCGTAGATCTGGGGTTGGACCCAGGACTCTGTATTTTTAGCAAGCTGTCCAAGAGATTCGATGTGTTGTCAACTTAGGAACACAAGATTTGTCTGCAAGACCCCTCTGGCTTTAGCATTCCTGTTTCCAACTGCACAGCACTGAACTCCGATTCCTGTACTCAGTGCTCACTTGGGAGGCTTAAGTATTCAGATCCAAAGTTGTTCTCAGCCAAATTATCACACCAGTTGCCCAGGTGGTGTCCTGCTCACATGTGCTGTTGGTCTACACTCTTCTCTACACTGAAGTTAGGATTTCGTATGTACACTGGCCCCAGTTCTCCGTGGTTTTGCTTTCTGTAGTTTCAGTTACCTGTGGTCAACCACAGGCTCGAAGCAGATTGTCCCCTTTTGCGAGATTATCCAGAGTTCAGTAGTAGCCTAATGTTATGTCACAATGCCTACGTCATTCACCTCACTTCATCTTGTCACACAGTTACCATCTCCTACCACCACAAAAGAAGAAGGGTGAGTACAGCACAATAAGATATTTTGAGACGTGCTTGGGTGACTCAGTCGGCTAAGGGTCTGACTTTTGATATTGGCTCAGGTCATGATCTCACAGCTCACGGGATTGAGCCCTGTGTCAGGCTCTGTGCTGACAGTATGGAGCCTGCTTGGGATTCTGTCTCTCTTCCTCTCTGCCCCTCATTTGCTCTCTATCTCTCTCTCAAAGTAAATAAAAATAAACTTTAAAAAAAGGTATTTTGAGAGACACCATATTCACAAAACTTTTATTACAGTATATCTTTAAAATTGTTCCATTTTATTATCGGTTATTATTAATCTGTTACTGTGACCATTTATAAATTACACTTTATCATAGGTTTGTATATATAGGAAAAAAAACAGTATGTGTAGGGATTTGGTACCATCTGCAGTTTTAGGCATCCACTGAGGGGCTTGTAATGTATCCCCCATGAAAAACAGGGGACTACTACAATTGAACGGAAGTAAGAAAGAAGAGAAGAAGGCAAGAGAGGAAAGGAGGGAAAGAGGGAGGGAAAGAAGGGGAGGGGAGAGAGGTGACGTGGTGGAAAATGTGGTGACGTTGCTTCCTTAAATAACTACTCTTGTAGTTATCCCAACTACAAAAGAAGATTAAAATTCTTTTTTTTATTAAGATTAAAATTGTTTTATCATGGTCATTCAATTACTTTAAACTCTGGACCCAACCTTCTTCAAATCTCATCTCTGGCCTCTCCAAAGATATCTAGAGTACATTTTACACATGGTGAAGTGTTACCCAATTCCCACCATTTCTACCTATGAAATCTTGATTATTCTTCAAAGCTCCACACGTACTAAACTCATGTCTCACAGGAACCGATGTCCAGTTCCTGCCCCTGCAGTTCCAAACATCTTATTTAGGTCCTCAATAAAGCATTATCTCAGAATATTGCAATTAGCTTTAAAAACATTTCTCCCTCTTATCAACTGCCCAGTCCAGCTATTTGAGGCTGACAGGCTACATACCATGTACTTTAAACATCATAATAAAAATAAGAGTTTCATAGTGCTTTACCATTTACCAAATGCTTTTACATCCATTATTTTATTTGCTTATAAGTTATCTATGAGAAACATTTTATTATCATCCCCTATTTTATGGATGATGAAATTGTAACTCAGAGAAATTTCATGAATTGCTAGTTAATGATGGAGCTGAGATTTGAACCTAGATCCTGTGAGTTTAAATCTTGTGCTTCCCATATAGTGCCTAACGAGGCATTAGCAAAGAGCAGATGTTCAATAAATACGTATTAAATTATTATGTGAATGAATGGGGAGAAGAGGCATCATAGCGTAGGAAAATAACAGTCTTTGGTGAAGGAGAAATTCTGTGCATCTTGAATCAACCACTTGCTAATTGGAAAATGTTGAATAACTTACTTAATCTGCCTGAGCTTCTGTTTCCTTGTCTATTGCATGAAGACATAATACTGCCCTAATTAAGTTGTGCATGTGTGTGAGGTGGTATATGGGTGTGGTGTATGAACTCAGTTGTATAAAATTTGAAATGTACTTTCTCCAGTGCATGCACAGAGTAAGTACTCTTTTTGTATGAGAGGCAATCAACTGTCAATTGTGTTTCAGTTCTGAACGCATAGACCTACCTGTGGAGGGTAATCAGTTTCTGAGAATTTAACCTCTTGTCTTCAAAGAAGAACTTTACAAGGCACTATATCCTGTTGGTTAAGAATACTTGGGGGCGAGGCTATCTGGGTTCCAAACTTGACTCTCTCCCTTATTAGCTATGTGAACTTGGCCAACTTACTTGATCTCTCCATGCCTTAGTTTCCTCTTCCATGAAATAGGGGAAATAGTATTTAGAACAGTACCTGGCATGTGATCAGGACTCTGTAAGCACTGGCTATTTCCTGTGTCACAGAATGGCACTTAGCTAAGAAAAGGTATGCTTAGCATAGGGACAGAATATTTGCCCTTTGGGTTTCTCAACAAAATAGACTGATAACTTCCATAAAATAGGAACAAAAGTAACACTCTAACCTTTTCATTTTCAGTTTGATTACTAAAAATGCTAATTACATAAGAATTTGGGCAATAGGTTTGAGCTCACGAATCTAGAGGAAAAAGAAATAAGAGTGTGTGTTTTGTGTTTAAACACAATGAAATATCAGTTCTCACAGATATATGAATGAAGTAAGAAAAAACTCATTTGACTTTTGTTGAGCAGCTCAGATTACTACATTTGATGTTGTCATCTGAAATAACAAAATATGCCTCTTCCTTTCCCCAACTCTACTACCAAAGAGGAAAAAAAGCAAAACAAAACAGAAGGAGAAAGGTGTGCTATACTTTAGAAATGGTTCCTCTGAATCATTTATCTCTTTTGAATACTGTATTGAAGGCTCTATTTCACCTGAGAAATCTCATACATGTTTAAAAATAGTTCAAAGTTGTAATAAAAATATGTGCTACCCATAATGCCAAAATATATCAAGCAAAATGCAATAATCTCTTTCATTTTTCAGTCTTGCATATAGCGTGAGGTAAAAGCAAACGTATTTTTGACTGTAAGGTGGTAAGTAATGTGAGATCAATGTCCTTGGGAGTAACTAGAAACCTAGGCTATTTATTGCATAGACATGATGTTTTATGTTCTCTACTGATGTGGAGATTACCTCAGAAAAGTTATCTTTGGAATGGTGGAGATTAAGTTTGCTTCTGGAAGGCCAGGTATTCCTGTTACCAAAATAAATACTGCTTAAGTAATGACAAACATGGAAAAGGAAACACAGAAGAAGGGTTTTTCCCATCTCCTTACTGGAGTTCTATTTGGTAAAGTGAAACAGGCCCAACAATTTTGGGAGCTCAGTGTTTAAGTCAACTGTTGTGTGTTGATAGACCCAAGCTTTCTCCTGGATGCTTGAAACTCTCAAGGCTGGTGTCCTTGAGAGAAAGTGTGGTCTTTTAACATCTTTCATAATTATGCTAATAGTGATTACTTTGCTGAAATGTCTCCTCACTGGAGACCTGACTATCTGTCAAGTTCTCTTTAAACCACCCCCCCCCCCCACCCTCTGCTGCTGCTTTCCCAGACAGAATTAGAGCAGATAGCCTAGCAGCTAGCCCTCCAGACAGTCCTAGTGTGGGCCATTCAGTGACCATGGGAACCCTAGTGCTCCTATTCTCTGGGCCTTTGTTCAAGGATAACACAATAATAACAGTAGATAATAATAATAGAAAACATACGATTCTTAGCATTTCAAATCCATCATCTCATTTGATTCTTATTTCTACGTTCAATAAAGAAAGGTGCTCAGAGAAGTTAAGTAACTTGCCTGACATTCATGTTTTCATCCATTATACTTTAGTGCTTCTTTAGGATACTTTCTTTAGTTCCCTTACAAAAAAAACCCTGATACTATTAATCACAACTAGGTCTCCAGATGCTATTTAGCTTCCCAAAATATCATATCTTAGCAGAAACTACACAGCCTTTGGAATCAAATCTGGATTTAAACAAGCTCTGTTCCTTGCCAGATCTAGGACCTTAAGCTAAAGCTACTTAGGCTCTTTGAAAAGGATTATAAAACACTCACATTTAGAAAACCAAAATGGGCTAATGAGCGTAAAAGTGCCCAAGACAGCGTTTCAAAGTGGTACAGGTTGAGTAAATGTTAATTCCCGTTTTTACTCTTTCCTTTACATATATTGGAATTTCCCATCTATTTCTTTGCTATTTCAATAAGATGGTCCTAATTTGGTTCACTGCACGCATCTTGAGGCCAGTGAAACACTAAAGAAACTATCATTTGCAACCCTTCCAACTACTGAAATTAATGGCCAACACACAATCTCCTCAGCTCACACAGTTCACCTCTATTTTAAATGGAGGTGGTAGTATATTTATAGTTTCTATCATAAACAATTCTGTAATTACTTTGACTATAAGACTTTTATGTGGCTGTGCCTTTGTGAGAGCAGAACTAGGGTGTGATTTTGATCCTGGCTCAAAAAAAAAAAAAAAAAAAGAGGAATCTCACTACTGTAAACTAGTTAAAAACTCTTTGTTATTGAAAAACATATTCCAATCCATGCTTAAGGTAACTGGCAGTTGTAGCAAGATAAGGTAAAGCTAAAAGGAATGTTCCAAATTTATGATTTCTCTCTGAGCTCACCTCTTATTTTCTTGCATCTTTTCTAGTTTTCTGGGTAAATTTTATTTTGAAAGCTAGTATCAACATGGTGTTGTGGCCCAAGAAGAGATGTGGTGAAGTGGCAGTGGTAGTGAATGGCCCCGAAACACTGAGCCACAGCCACAAACCTACAGATCTTCGTGGTGAACTAATCAAGTAGCTAAACTGATAACACAAGTGTAGACTCCCCAAAGGTATGGAACAGGCTGTGTCTGCTCAGATCATTCTTTTTTTTTTTTTTTTTTTTTACATTTATTTATTTTTGAGAGACAGAGAGAGATGGAGCACAAGTGAGCAAGGAGACACAGAAGGAGAGAAGGAGACACAGAATCCGAAGCAGGCTCCAAGCTCTGAGCTGTCAGCGCAGAGCCCAATGCAGGGCTCAGACTCACAAATCCTGAGATCATGACCTGAGCTGAAGTCTGACAGTTAACCAGCTGAGCCACCCAGGAACCCCTCTGCTCAGGTCATTCTAATAAAAGTCCACACACACAGCCACCCTGTGCAGAGAGTTTCAAATTTTGGAGATCAGAGATCCCTTTAAGAATCAGATGACTAAAATTTTCACAAATGTAGTCTTCAGGAAAAAAAAAATCACACACACACACACACACACACACACACACACACACACACACATGCACTTTGGATATAATTACAGAAAGCTCAGTATGGCCTAGTGATTAAGCCAAAGGAATTTAGACTCAGATAGCCTTGATTAAAACCCTCATTCTACGGCTATGTAGTTAAAGACCTGCAAATTATTTAACCTTGTTAATTTTTATTTTCCTCATCTTCAAAAAGGAAATAAATACAGTGCCTATCTGATGGGGCCATTATGAGGTTTAAATGAGATAAAGCATGCAAACTGCTTAGCACAATGTGGGGGACTAAGTGCTTAGTAAATTTTTATTATTATTTTAAGGGAGTTACAGATCCTTAAAGCCTATTTATGGACTCCATGTTAGGAATTTCTGCTATGAAATGGGGACAAAGTTCAAACCAATTAAGGACAACCAGCTACCATAAAAGCAACAAGATCCTACTAAATAAAACAACTATCAATAAAAGGGCATTAAACGACCGCTACCCTGCCTGGAGCTGAGCAAGTGGGACAATGGGTCCCGCCATACCCCCTGCTCTTCTGAAGAAGCACCAGCCTGTACCAGCCTGGCAGTAATGGCTTCTCTCTGCACTTGAGCAAAACAGCCTGCTGGCTGCCTGAACCTCATAAGCCTATTGTTATGTTCCTAACATATTCTTTACAAGGTCCTCAGTATAAGAAAGGATAGTTAGAAGGTTTGAATGAGAGAATATTTAAGTGATCAGCTTAATGAGCGACACACAACCTCTCAATAAATGTTGTCTCTTGCCATGGATCAGGAGGGAGGGTAACTAACTTAGCTTGACAAAGTCACAGCTTCAGGAGAAATTCTACTGTCACTCGGGAATGGCTGAGTTATGTAGTTTAACTAAATAGGACTTGAAATAAGTAGGCCTTTGAGAGGGCTTTTCTTTGGGACTGTATAACGATTTTGCTGGTATATTTGTATTTTCTCTTAAGACATTTGCCTTTTGCTCTAAGGTATCCTATTTTGGTCAAAGTAGAGTCTTTAGCCAAATTAGTACATCTTGAAATGTTTGGAATATCTGGCAGCCAGCAATTTCATACACATTAGTCTTTAGTAGGAAGTAGCCAGAAATCGAATAGTGCCTGAAGGTTCTGTATCATATTTTTTTGTTCCGAAATATTATCACAGAAAATGGATGAATTAGATTACTTTAATATATTCATTTCTAAAAGCCCAGAACCTAATAAATTTCCGACACCATGTATAAAAACTTAATAACTATTTAAAAAATTAATTTGCTGTATAGGGACCTCACTATCCACTAAAAAATTAGCATTTACAGAGTATTTACTATGTGTTTAAGATTGTGCTAAATCCTTCTGCATGGCTAATTTTCTTAATGCTCACAACAATCCCAGGCAGAGAAAACTAGTATTTCCCTATTCTCTTTATAGATAAGGAAATTGAGGCAGAGAGAAGACAAAGAGTTATAGATGGATGTAGAACTGGTGTCAAAGCACCAAGGTCAGAATTCTTCATCATCATACCAATATTTCTAACAGTGTGACCCTGGACCATCTGCCTCAGAAATTAACTGGGGTGCTCGTGAAAATGAATAGTTCTTGGCCCTATCCAGAGCTACTTAATCAGTCTTAAGGATGAAGTCCAGGACTCTGCATTTAAAAAATGCACACATAGCATTTTTTTCTGTGCACCATAGTTTGAGTACCAGTGTCTGGAAAGCATGGATTTCACTGCATACTATTGTTACATGAACCAGACTGAATACAATGATTCTTGTTTTTATTGTAGAGGACCTACCATTTTTTTTTTCAAATTTTTTAATGTTTATTTATTTTTGAGAGAGAGGGAGGGAGGGAGGGAGAGAGAGAGAGAGAGAGAGAGAGAGAGAGACAATGAGTGGGGGAGGGGCAGAGAGAGAAGGAGACACAGATTCCAAAGCAGGCTCTAGGCTCTGAGCTGTCAGCACAGAGCCCGATGCAGGGCTCGAACTCACAAACTGCGAGATCATATCTGAGCCGAAGTTGGATGCCCAACCGTCTGAGCCACCCAGGTGTCCCAATAGAGGACCTACTTTTAAGAGTCAAAATCTATCACCACATTTAAAATGAACACTGAAATATTCTCCACCAAAAACTGTCTCAATGACTGAACTCATTTCACCAGAGAACCTAAACTCTTTCTCTATTGAATTGATAATATAAATATAACTCCTTCTGGCCAGGTTTTAAAGATAGACTTTTGGGCTACTGTCTCTTTTTTATGAACCTTAGACCTTAATTTCCCATCTATAAAAGAAGAGTGGGGGTGACTGGGTGGCTCACTCAGTTGACCATCTGATTTGGGTAGGGTCATGATGTCACAGTTTATGAGTTTGAGCCCCACTTTGGGTTCTGTGCTGCCAACACAGAGTCTGCTTCGGATCAGATCTTCTGTACTCCTGTCTCTCTGCCTCTCCCCTTCTTGCTCTCTCTCTCTTTCTCTATCTCTCTCTCAAAAATGAATGAACATAAAAAAAGAATATCTGACTGAAGTATAAAAAAATTAAGATTTTATTAAATACCAATGACAAATTTTTGGTTTTTTAAAGATAATTCACTATAATATTTGTTTTTAAAGACCAATTTGTTAATAAATTGGTTAAATAAAATAAATTGTTAAACACCAATCTGTTTTAATAAATATCTGGTAAAATAGTGTATATTGAGAGATTTATAAACATCTAAACTCTTTAACCCAATAATGGCATTTCCAAGAATTTTGCCTAAGTAATTAGTCACAGATAAAGATTAAGATTTCTATTACAAATATGTTCAACGAACCATTATTCTTTAAAAAAAAATTTTCAATGTTTATTTATTTTTGAAAGAGAGAGAGACAGAGCATGAGCAGGGGAGAGGCAGAGAGAGGAGACACAGAATGTGAAGCAGGCTCTAGGCTCTGAGCTGTAAGTGTAGATTTCAATGCAGGGCTGGGACCCACAAACTGCGAGATCATGACCTGAGCCGAAGCTGGACACTTAACTGACTAAGCCATCCATCCAGGTGCCCTGAACCATTATTGTTAATGGAAAAAAAAGGGGAAAACATAAATGCCCAACAATTGAAAGAAATGTAAAATAAATCATTTTATTTTACATAAAATGAAATCTATACCACTATCAGAATATCAATTTTTCCTAGAACACTGAGTGATATGGGAAAATGCTTATTAAAAAGGTTAAGTAAAAAATGCAGAAAAATATATATAAAAATATATACAGTCACCTGACACATAACAGGATATATCTGGTAGTCATCATGTTTCAAATGTTCAATTTCTGGGACTCAATTTTGTTTCTTCTTTATTTACATATGTGTGTGTGTGTGTGTGTGTGTGTGTGTGTGTGTGTGGATGCTTTAAAAAGTGATACAGTGAATGGGTCGCCTGGGTGGTTTAGTCAGTTGAGCGTCCTTAAACTTCAGGTCATGATCTCACACTCATGGGTTCGAGCCCCACGTCGGGCTCTGTGCTGACAGCTCAGAGCCTGAAGACTGCTTCAGATTCTGTGTCTCCCTCTCTCTGCCCCTCCCCTACTTGTACTCTCTCTCTCTCTCTCTCTCCCTCTCTCAAAATAAATAAACATAATGATAAAAAAAATTAGAAAAAGGTGATGCAGTAAATAAACCAACATATTTTACTAATGGCTATCTGGATGCTGTAGTTACAGATTATTCATGTTTTATAACATGTATTTTCTGTTATGATTTCTGTTCCCAATTTTCTACAATGAACATGCGTTTATTTTCTCTTTAAATATGTCTTATTATAAAATAATTCAGTGAGCAACTACTTTTGGAAATACATTTATGATGCAATGAAGCATGTCTGCTTTGCCCTCCTTGCTAACAAAAAGGTCTCTGAAGCAGTCCTCACCAAGGTTCACGCAGACTGTAAATTTGGCGATAATTGTGCTGTCAGGGGAGCTCCAAACTCAAACGCCGCAATTATGAGCCTGGGCACACAAGAACATATTGGAAGTGGCAGGCAATGTCAGATTCCACTAAAATAATGGTCAAGGGATTCTGTGCTTTTGCCCAAAAAGGAAAGTAACGAGGCTGTAACTAGATATTGTAAATAAGTGGTCAAAGGATCCCTAAATAAGCAACATCACAGAAGTCTCCTTGCAGCATATTTTTCCTTCTGGGATCCATGTCAGGCTCACAGACACGAAGGCAGCCAGAAAACTGTTATCTGTTTACCTCTAATTTATTTTTATAACCGTACATGCCAGCAATGGGAGAAAATGTTTCTTTAAGAGAAAAATAAAATTGGCAACAAACCTTCTGATTTCTTGAAAAAAAAAAATAACAAACCCAAACTTCTGCTTATCGTGTAGTTGTCAAACTTAGCCTCATCAAAACTTTATTTTCAATCGAGTATGCACGTATGTACGTATGTATGTATGTATATACGTGTGTTGTGTGCGTGTTGCAATCTTGAGACTTGGCCTCAAATCCTGGCTCTGTCAGTAGCTTTGTGCCTTTGTGGAAGATTCTGTAGCTTCTCTACATTTTGGTTTTGTCATCTGTAAATGGAGACAGTCTTACGCCACGTAAGGTTCTGCAGGCTGGGTGAGCGAGTAAGAATAAAGTACAGAGCACAAAGCCAGGCACATTGTCAAAACTGAATAAAAGTCACCTTCATCCCATTCCCTTCCTAGTTTCTGCTTAAACAACAAGAAACCTTTGAAAATCCTTTATTGTCCCTGGTGAGCTCTGTTCAGGTGACGATGCTCACTGGTCAAAGAAAAAACAATCCATTTCTCTTCTACAAAGTCAGCTTTGTTTAAACACCACAATGGCATCTATTCAGAAAGGTACGCGTCTTTTTTCTTTTTAAATATTGAGGCAAAGCTCTCAGAGGTTTCTTTAAAACCAGTGGCAATAAACATGTTTCAACCTCTGTTTTGCTTCACTGTACGCTCTGTGTGTGGTTAGGTTATGAAATAAAAATGAGCTTGACGTTACAGATAATATGTTTTAAAAATCTATACAAAATGATGTTGATAACTCTGTACTTATTATCCTAATATAAACACATAAATTTTCAAAGAGAAATACACTATTATCTATTAGGCCTTCCATCTGTTATTAAATAATAGTGGTTAATGTCACAGCTCTAGTCCAAACAAACTCTGATCTTAATAAATCTGATATAAAAACATATCACCAGATGGGGACTATATTAACCTTATGTGTTATTTTCTACCATGATGACTAATGGTTATATCATTTTTATATGGATGCTCTTATTGAAAGAAGAGTAACCATTTAGGAAGGAATTCTACCTCCTTGAAAGGAAGGATGAATCTATATACACGTCAATATACTAATAAAAAGTAAACACACAATGAGGTTAATCAACAATCTGGAACTGAAATCATTTTTATAGTTCCAGATACTGATCTTTATCCAGATAAAGTTCTTTTTTAGAACTTTAAAAATTAAATACTTCTATCACTCAAATACACACTCAATCACAGTGTGTGTGTATATGTGCGTGCACATAGGCTGCACATATGTTATGAGAATCCAATTTAATTCTGTTAAAATGATTTCAATTATGGGTCATAATGCCTGTATGACACATTTTTTGGTAAAACCACCTAGACCCATGCACTATTGTAATATGGCTTTTTAAATTATTTCATGTGCTTGACCTCATGTGATCATAATAGGAACCACGATGTAATTGACATAAAAGCCTCTGCCATGAAACTAAGTCAGTTAGTGACTACAAAAGCAGTTGATTTATAGGACTGTCCTACCCACAACCATGCTAACTGAGCAAGTTAATGACATGAGTCATACATGCTCATTAAATTAGTGAATGCTTTTACATTAAAAGGCACACTATAAACAATCCTTTTAAAGCACAGTTTAGGGGCTCCTGGATGGCTCAGTTGGTTAAGTGTCCAACTTCGTCTCAGGTCATGATCTCACAGTTTGTGAGTTCGAGCCCTGCCTTGGGCACTATGCTGCCAGCTCAGTCTGGAGCCTGCTTCTGATTCTGTCTCCCTCTCTCTCTGCCCCTCCCCCACTTGGGCTCTGTCAGTCTCTCTCAAAAATAAAATAACAATAAAAAACTTTTTTATAGCACAGTTTAAATATTTGCTCAGATATACAGTATAAATAAACAGACTGTCTCTCTTTTACATAGAAAGCATATCATACGAGTTTATACTTTGTCATTTACATCCATTTTAAGGGTTCTAGTATATTAGCACATAGCACTTGTTCAAAGTATTTATTTAGCTAACATCTAGAAAAAAGCAATGAACTAGTGTTCATTTATCCACAATTTTATTTAAAATTTAAAATTTAAAAATTTAACCTCTTTGAGGTTATGCAAAGCAAAATAAAATGCCAAATCATGAAAATTGTGGGTTTCATACTTTGTCACAGAGTTATCTTAAAGATCTGTTCTCATGACCTCTTGTACACATATGTATATACTACACATGTATATTGTAGTGACTCTAGTTCGGATCACTGGCTACTTCAACAGAGAATTAGAAAACTTGAGAATGAAGGCTGAAGTTTTCATCTACTTCCGACTAACAATCTATAATTAAGCTCATGTATTTCAGAAGTGAAACTCTGAAATAGAAAATGTGACTCAGTATGTTGAAGATGAATTCACACTTGATTTTTCCTACAACATCTTATTGTATAATTCAGAGTCTACACCTAATTGATACAAGGTCAAAATGAGGGGAACAAAAATGAAGTCCCTCAACCAATGTTTAAATAAGCACTTTAGAGTGTATGCTTTTTGTGACAGTTATCTTAAAATCAGACAAATATTGGGCATGATTTTTGTGAAAATGGAGTAAAGTGCTGTTTTTCAGGAGGTGGGCTAGTATTTTCAATGTTTGTGGGCACCACTTAAGGTAGAAGAAGCCTACGTTCACTGACCAAAACAAAAATCAGAGGCCCTGCCCATATATTCTCAAGGCTAAAGGCAATTTCAGCTTCCCAGAGCTTCAACAATGGGCTCTTCAGGAAGGGTGGGGTCAGGATGGCTAGACTGGATCAAATGCAATGGCTTTTTACATTGATAAAATTTGCTGTACAATTTCTATTGATGAACTCCTTCTTATAGAAATGGAGGATTCCCTCTATTATACATTAAAATGTGCCTGAGAAATGGAAATTTGATAAACAGGTGGCCTGGACCACAGTTTCTGCAACCCACTCTTCTCTCCAGTGTTGTCGTTTGACCCTTAACCTGATGCCCTTGCTCCTCTAGAAATAATTTGGATTTTAAGCAGGGGCAAATTTAGGTGCCCTCCTGCAACACTTTGGGAGTATGGCATCACACCACCCTTGCCTCAGTCACCTTGAATACATATCCCATCTCTTGATCATTGGCTTCTGCCTTGATTCCTTGTCCTGTCTTTGTTTTCTAAGACTCCGGTTCACATGACTTTTGGATGTGGGCTTGAGTTGCTGTTTCTGTTCCATCTCTGAATCACAAGCTGATATGTATAGGCCTTCCTGAGGTCGCATGATCTAGATGAGTGATCTCAAATCTTCTGAGATAGTATATTTCTAAATGCAAGATCTCCATCATGTATTTTTAATAAGTTATGTTATATTCTTGTGTTACTATACCAAAATATTCTACTTTATTTTTTTTTTAATGTTTATTCATTTTTGAGAGAGACAGCATGAGCATGGGAGGGGCAGAGAGAGAGGGGGACAGAGGATCCAAAGTGGGCTCGGTCTGACAGCAGTAAGCCCAATGCAGGGCTCGAACTCATGAACCGTGAGTTTATGACCTGAGGTGAAGTCAAACGCTCAACCAACTGAGCCACCCAGGCACCCCTTCCAAAATATTCCACTTTATAAAATATACTACAAAGATAAATTTTGAAAGGAGGAGAAAAAATATAATTTTTTATTTCCACATTCTAATAAGTTGTCTTGTCTACACCCTGGGCATATATTTCTAAGAAACACCTACTCTGAGCCACTTGTTAGAACATTGTCATGTTTTGTCCCTAACTATCAGTTGGTATCTTACATTTCCATAATCTGGTCAGATGGAACTCCCTCTAGTGCCAATTAGGGAAATGGCTTCCATCTACCACCCCCACCCGCATATCACCAGGTCCCATCAATCTCTGCTTTATCTCAGTGGAAAAGCTCATCCAGGTTCCAACCACTCTCATTTCGCCTTACTCTAATATAATTAACTAATCAAGTCTCTGGGACAAGAAAAGATAAAGGTTTCTACAGGGGTTAGCAAATGGGCACAAGCAATAAAAAGTTTTCAAAGGCAAATATAAAAATAGACAATTGCAATAGTTTTAATAAAGTATGTTTCAATCAAGAGGCTGGACAGGGTTCTTTTTTCTTACTAGTTTCTATTATGATGCTAATTGTAAAATGTAATTTTACACCTAACAAGTGTACACATGACAGATATTTATATAAGATTTTATATGTAATACAAGGCAATAAATAAAGTACATGATATTTATTTATTTATTTATTTATAAAAATTTATTTATTTATGTTATCTCTACACTCAACATGGGGCTCAAACTCATGATAGGTCAAGAGTCACACACTCCGCTGACTGTGGCAGCCAGGCACCCCAAAGTAGGGGATATTTAACAAATGGTCCTGGAACATATGGTTAACTACTTGGGAATAAAATAAATTTATATTAAAATAAATTCCAAAGAGATTAAATAATTAGGCAAATTGGGGTGCCTGAGTAGCTCAGTCAGTTAAGCATCCGACTCTTGACCTCAGCTCAGTTTTTGGTATCAGGGTCCTGAGTTCAAGCCCCTTATTGGGTTCCACAGTGGGCATCAAGCCTACTTAAAAACAAAACAAAACAAAACAAAACAAAACAAAACAAAACAAAAACAATTAGGTAAAAATTTAGTCAACAAATAGAGAAAATATAGCTAAATACTTGCTTGCTCTCAGTATAGAAAAAAAAACCCTCATATTCTTAAAGCAAAGAAAGGAGTTACAAAAGAAAAAAAATCAATAGATTTGTCTATATAAGGCACATGAATTGCTTTTACAATAAAAACTGTTTTTTTCTTTTCTTTCTTTTTTTTAGAAAGAGAAAGTATACAGTGGGTAGGGTCTTAAACAGGTTCCACTCTCCCCAACATGGACTTGATCCTATGACCTTGGAATAATGACCTGAGCTGAAATCAAGTTGGATGCTGAATCGACTGAATCACCCAGGCACCCCCAGTGAAAGCTATTTTAATAAAAGAAAACATGTAGGGGTTAGGGTGGCTTGATTGTAAATATTTTGCAGATTATCTGGCAATGAGGTCAAAATTAGTACTGTTTTTCTATTTTTTTAATTTTTATTTATTTTTGAGCTAGTGCAAGTGGGGGAGGGGTAGAGAGGGAGACAGAGGATCTGAAACTGGCTCTGCACTGACAGCAGCAAGCTCAGTCTGGGGCTTGAACTCAAAAACCACGAGATCATGACCTGAGCTGCAGTCGGACGCTCAACCAGGTGAACCACCCAGGCACCCCTTTTCCTATTTGGTTAAAGTATAAAGGAGTCCTCAACAACAGAATGGAGTTAGAACTTGTGAAATATTATTTCATATTTGACTTGGGGGCAAGACTTTACTGTGCTGTAGTTTATTTAAAACGTTGTATTAAGGCAGTTTCCCAAGGCAAGTTGTCTGAGACACAGTAGAGCAGAACGTGAAGGTCGTCGGCTCTGGTGTCCAGCAGTGTGGGTTGGAGTTGGCACTCTACCTTGTAGTGCCATGACAGTGCACAGGTGATTTCACCTCTGCAAGCCTCAGCCCAGTTGACCAGACATCACTGTTTTCCCTGCACAGATGCCTTATCAACCCCATTTTCTTCTAACTAAATAATGAGTTAATGCAACAATTCACATTATCTAGATTGTAAGTGGAAAAGTGATAATATGGAATGGAGAGAATGGGATCCAGAAATAAACAAATGCCCAGCAATACTCTTGCCATTGTCTTCTTCACTGGATACCTGTGCTCTCCCAGCATAACAATATGCATAACACAATCAGGGTTCTTAGCAATTGTAACTAGATCAGGATCAACGGTTCAGTCACATGCTCTAGTCATATTATACAAAAGAATATCAAAGAATTTTCTTTTTCTTTTGGGATGAGGAAAAAGAGTAGTCAACTGTGAGGTTTTTATAACACAAAATTCTTTGTTAACTCTATTGACATTGGGCAAATGAATTACTGGTTGCCTCATAGCAGTAAAATCTCTATATCTGAAAAAATGCTGTGATTATTCATTGCACTCTTCTCTAGAAATAAATAATATTTATTTAAGGGAAAATGTATCATGGTTTAAAAGGAACAAATTTTATCATGTAAAATATCTCCATATTTAAGTAAAATGAAATATAATAAGAACTTCTCTTTGCTTACAATCATCTTATTAAAACAGGCAGGTCAATTGGATGTAATACTTGTTCTGGTAGCATCTTTCTTACTTCCATCACTCAACCCCTTCCAACTCCAAACCCCCCTCCAACCCCATAGCTATGTGTAGCCATAGTTCCTCATTCTCACACCAGGATGTAAACAATAATTACAGAAAAATGCATGTGTTTCTTCACCTATGGTTTTGTTCCTCTGAAAAAGACTTTTTAGCTCGAAGGAATGTCTGTTTTTATTTTTTTAATTATTTTTAAAAATTTTTAAAAATGTTTTTAATGTTTATTTTTGAGAGAGGCAGAGCACAAGCAGGGGAGGGGCAGAGAGAGAGAGAGAGAGAGAGACAGACAGACAGACAGACATAGAATCCTAAGCAGGCTTCAGACTCTGAGCTGTCACCACAGAGCCCCATGAGGTGCTCGAACCCACGAACCGTGAGATCATGATGTGAGCCTAAGTTGGCACTTACCCAACTGAGCCACCCAGGCGCCCTAGGAATGTATGTTTTATAAATTTCTGATAAAACCAAGTTATTTTACATCCTCCCTTAAGATTGAATTTTTATACAATATTTTCTCTATATCTTGATGTACTTTTAAGCTAATTCATATTGATTGCTGACATTACCATTTTCATTTTATAGAAATAAGTGAGTCAAAGTCATGTAATTTTCAAAATCAGGTTTGGTTAATGAATGTAAAAAACAAAAAGACAAAAACAACAACAAAACTTTAAGGATTTTGACCATTAAGGAATGCTACATTATTCTTTATCCACCTGGAAATCATGCCCTCCAATGCACCATAGAAGGAACCATGACTCACTGAGGAGTGGTGTCATAGCAGTACTGAATGAATACGAGCTTCATGAATAAATGAGTGACTGCAAAGATGAACAAAATCAGCAAGCAAATTAATGTGAGCATTTTTGTGTCACATAACAAGGCAAGAGAACTTAACCAAAGGCAGAATTCAGAATTGATTCCCATGTTTAAGATATATCAGTATAAAGAGTGCCTGGGTGGCTCAGTTGGCTCAGATCATGATCTCGTGGTTCGTGAGTTTGAGGCCCTCGTCAGGCTCTGTGCTGACAGCTCAGAGCCCGGAGCCTGCTTTGGATTCTGTGTCTCCTTCTCTCTCTGCCCCTCCCCCACTCGCACTCTCTCTGTCTCCCTCTCTCAAAGCAAATAAATAAATAAAGATATAATCAGCATAGATTTTGTCTTAAAAAAAAAGAAAAGCTCATACTACAACAGCTGATTTCCAAGCATGGGTGAGAGCAGCACAAGGCTGTTTCAGAACTACAGGACAGGTGCTGTGCAGGGGATCAGAGGTGTTCCCTCTTTCAGTCACCGGTGAACAATACTTGGACACACTGTACAGAGAGCTGTGAAAGACTCCAGACCAACCAGACCTGCTTGTTAACACAGTACCTTTCATGCTCAATTCACCCATCCTTTTCTTGTTTCTCAACCCCATGATTCACACTGATGTTCACTCCAGTTTTTTTCATTTTTTCTTTTTTTGCCTTTTATGTGGATAGGCTTGTATAGGACAGTTGGGAAACATTATTTTAGAGTAATAACTCACAATGTCTGTCTTTGAAATGATACCAAAGCTCTTAAAGATAGAAAAGCAGACATTAAATTTTGCTCTAACATCTAAAATGATATCAAACTAGGCAGTAAATAAGACAGGTTGTGCAGCACTGACCACTTCACAGTTCAGAATGACTGATACAAAGCACAGGTCAAGAAGCCCTTCATCTGTCCACCATTTGTCAGAGGAGTATCAAAAAAAAATACATTTCTGCTTTTTTCATGAATGAGTCATATTTTCAATTGAAAAATTAATCACTGCACTAAAGCAAAAATCTCCTAACTTCAAAACAGTGAGTATTCAACCCCTTTCCACCTCAGATTCCCAAGCCTGTAGGCTACCTTCTTTCCAAAGTGAGCAACTACTACCATTGTCTTGAGAGCACATGCAGAAAAATGCCCGCAGGTAAAAACATATTCATGTATGCTGACAGTCTTTCCATTAAATAAAAAGTCTTTCCAATTAAATAAAAAGAAATGTTGTGCCCTAACTTTTTCATTTAAAAATATACTTAAATTGGGGCGCCTGGGTGGCTCAGTTCATTAAGCGTCTGACTTGAGCTCAGGTCATGATCTCAGGGTTTGTGAGTTTGAGCCCCGCATCAGGGTCTCTGCTGACACCTGGGAGCATGGAGTCTGCTTCATATTCTGTGTCTCCCTCTCTCTCTGCCCCTCTCCCGTTTGCGCTCTGTCTCTCTCTCTCTCTCTCAAAAGTAAACAAACATTAAAAAAATATACCTAAACCGCATTAATAATGATGTAAGTTACTCAGTGGAATAATCTTCTGCAGTAAAAAGAGTGAGAATAGAGCCACTTTGGAAAACAGAAAATTAAACAGAGAGAGGTACTATTTGATCCAGCAGTTCCATTACTGGGTACATACCCAAAAGAAATAAAAACATATGCCCACACAAAAACTTTTACATAAATATCCACAGCAGCATAATTCATAATTAGCCAAAAGAGGAAAATAACTCAAATGTCTATCAACCGATTGATGAATAAACAAAATGTGGTATAGCAATATAATACTATTTCTCCATAAAAAGGCATGAAATACTGTTACACGCTACAACACAGATGAACCCTGGAAGCATTATATTGAGTGAAAGAGCCAGTCATGAAAGATCAAATACTATTTGCTTCTATTTATATAAAACATTCAGACGGGGCGCCTGGGTGGCGCAGTCGGTTAAGCATCCGACTTCAGCCACGTCACGATCTCACGGTCCGTGAGTTCGAGCCCCGCATTGGGCTCTGGGCTGATGGCTCAGAGTCTGGAGCCTGTTTCTGATTCTGTGTCTCCCTCTCTCTCTGCCCCTCCCCCGTTCATGCTCTGTCTCTCTCTGTCCCCAAAAAAATAAATAAACGTTGAAAAAAAATTTTAAAACATTCAGAACAGGCACATTTAGAGAAAGAAATTAGTAGTTGCCTAGGGCTGAGAGTGGGGTGAGTGAAGGGGAAAATGGAGGGTAATAGCTAGATTATCCTGTGTTTCTTCTAGGGTGACACAATGTTCTAAAATTGACTGTGGTGATGGGTGCACAACTGTGTGACTATACTCAAAATCAATGAATTGTACACTTTCAATAAGTGAATAGTATGGTATGAGAATTAATTTAATAAAGCTCTCCCAAGAAAGATCAGGAAGGCTCTTCACATACTACCATATTGTCAACTTAAACAAACAAACAAACTAAAACACAAGCTGCGTAACAAACTATAAACTCTTCTCCTTTTTGTATAAAAATGGGGGGATGAATAGAATTCATATTCTCATTGTCTGCACTTACATAAACAAACTCTAAAGGATACACAAAACTAATGAAAGTGGATACCTGTGAGAATGAGAAATCTTTTCAAATTATGACAATAATAATAATAAACAACACCTGGACAGAGCTCCATATCAGAACATAAGAGATCGTCCTCAAAGCTACACAATATTCAATTATTGCTGCTCCATAAACTGTTCAATCAACCCCATTCTGACCAACATTTAGGCTGTTTCTAGTCTTCTATTACAAACAATGCTGTAGATTATCTTTGTGCATATATTTTTTCACCTACACACAGGCATATAAGCAAATACTAAAAAGTAGAGTTGCTAGATTAAAGATAGACAATATAAGAAATCCTTAAAGTAATGAAACCAAAGAATACCCCTTAAATTTGTTACAGTTGTAGCAGCTGTTACACTCCCACAGAGCTTAATTGCAATTATTGAGCAAAACGCATTTTTCTGAAAAAAGATTAAATGAAAATTTAGGATTTTCTCACTTAGTGTTGTGACTGCATTAAAGAAACAGCACAATAAGCTCCTTTTTAAAAAATTCAGACAAAACCAAGTGGTTTATTCAACATAAGCTCTGAAACTTGAGAAAAAGAAGCCTCCTTTTAATACGGCATGAATTCATTATGTGGTTTCCCAAATAATGTGCACATTTAAAGTGACCTTTCAGACTCAAAGTAGGAGGCTCAGAGCAAAAGGATGAAAAAAATCTCAGTTTTAATTAAGATAAACATCAACTGATAAGCCCCAGTTAGACTACTTGGAGTCCAAGAAGGCAAAACTGTCATCAAAAGAAATGGAAAGCATCAGGACAACAGTAAACTTGGTAAAATTTAATTGTGTGAAGTTTAGATAGTATAAAGTGATATTACTAAGTTCATGGAACACAGGACTATGTTTAGAAGCATTCATCTCTTTTTCTTTCTACTGTCTCTGGCTCATTTTGGAGTTGTTTCTAAGTAGTTCTATTTAGCTGCATTATCATCTCTGCTTAAAGAGACATATCTGGGCAGAGGAAACTGTTATTTTCTATGGTCAATGAATGCTAAGCATTACCTAAAAATACGCTACGGTTGACAGAACATATAGTGTGCATGTATATGTGCATATATTTCTCTGTATCTATCTATTTATCCATCCACCCACCCATCTATAATGAATGTTAGGAAGTCAGAAGAATTAGAATGCAATCTATTTCACACTAAAACCTTGTGTTACTTATTTTTGTTGTTATTATTGATTTTGCCATTATTTTGCTGTTTTATGATCCAGAAAGTACTTGAGAACTTGGATTATGAGCACAGAATTATGGCTGTGGTGATAACTGGTGATGAACTTTGGTTAATACAGCCCAGAGTATATTTGTTCATTGAAGCTAATAGAATCCATTCATGAACTGCTTACAGGTGGCCAGAGAAAAGAACACTACATATGTCGTGAGCAGTCTTCTCAATTAGAACTTCTGTCTTTTGTGCTATTTATTGTGTCATAGTGAGCATACCTTACTACCAGCTGAAGGTCAATATATGCTTTGGGAAGATTACACCAGCTAGCTCATATAATCATTTTTTTTACACACATATATCTACAAACCAATTACATTTTGAACTCAAACCTTAACTAAATTTAGCCCATAGTATCATCAGGACACTGAAATCCATGTACTCATAGCAAAGGACAATTCAATACGTATTGCTTCATGGGAAACTTGCTATCTAAAGTTAAGGTATATTTACCATGAAGGAATATAGATGCTACTTTTTTTGTTGTTGTTCTCTGTTTGTTTTTGTTTTGCTTTGTTTGTTTTTAAGTGGTCACATTACTAAATAGTTCTTACCCATTTCTGGAAGTTCTTTCATTTCTTTGGCTGAAAGAAGCATTGGAAAATAGAGGGCCTAATAAAAAACGACATTCAAATCTAGCAAAACAAATCCCAGGAGATCCTTACACTTTGCATAAAGAGGGATTTACAACAAAGCATTGTGAGGGCACTTCTACTCTAGAAGGGTTTCCTTCTATCCCTAGGTCAAGTTCACTTTCTCTGACTTTGGCCTACCAGGGCTTGCAGGAACACATTCTAGCACCAGAGGTCAGGGTCAGATACACAAAGAAAACAACCCAGACAAAGATCAACACTGAGGATTGACAGTGGGGAACCCATGATTCTGACATTTCCAGATTTTCACAGCAAATGTGAATGTGAATACCATATAAATTCAAGGTCTTTAGAGGGCATTTTCTCATTTCTTTCCTTTTTTAAAGGATTGAAAAAGATGGCCTTCTTTCTGCTCTTCATACCTACTAGATATTCAAGGACTTTACATTGTAATTGTCTTCTACCCAATTTTGCTCTGCTAGCTCCTTTAGTTCTCAGCTTCCCTGACCACCTTAACAAAAGCGCATCTCCAACACACACACACACACACACACACACACACACACACACCCCTCATTAACCAGTCTTTTGGGTATTGTCTTCACTGCATTTGCAATATTGGAAACTATCTGTTTAATTATTTTTGCTTAGTAAGCTCTATGAAGGGAAGGAAGGAGGCACTATCATATCTCCAGTACCTAGAACATACAAGAGACTATATATTTGTCTTTATAGAAATATACTGAAACTACTCTATGAAAAACAACAGAAAATTATCCTAAATGAAAAGCCTGGTTGAACTACTTCCAAAAAAACTATATCTCTATCTTCTTAAGGCCTCATTATAGGCTACTATTGAAATAGAAATCATTTATGTATATTAAAGAATGAATAAAGAAAATAATATATATTTTAAAAAGGCTGTATCAAAGAAGCTTCTAGTCTAGATTTAGCTAGCAGTGAAGTTAATTTCTTCCATATTCTTGTGAACTTATTTAATAGGATAATAAGTTTAGATTAAGATTTACGCGTGTTAATCTTCAACTTAAAGAATAATTAGGTTTTACCTAGAGCTGTCACGACATTTTCTCAGTAAAATTTCCATTATCATTGCACTCGTGAACATTCTGATGTGAAAATCATGTATATGTCATATCATATACCATTTTCTAAACAGCTAAAATCCTTATATCCTCAAATAGTACACCATATCAAAGCATAACTTGTGTCAGAACTAACAACTTTATGTTATAAAAACATAAACAAGAAAACATTAATAGGAGTTTTTTGCCTTCTGATAATAATAAAGTGGTTAATATTTATTTGGCTTGCTGTGAAACCAGCATTGTGCCAGGTGAGCATTTTCCTTTTTTTTTTAAATAAATTTTTAAGTTTATTTATTTGAGAGAGACAGAGAAGTGTGGGTAGGGAAGGGGAAGAGAGGGAGAGAGAGAGAATCCCAAGCAAGCTCAGCATGCCAACGCAGAGCTCAATGAGGGGCTTGAACTCATGAACCGAGAGATCATGACCCGAGGCAAAATCAAGAGGCGCACCCTTAGCCCACTGAGCTACCCAGATGTTCCCGGTGAGCACTTTCCATGTATTCTTATATTAAACCTTCACAGAAACTCCCTGGGTAGTTTTAACCCCTTGTCCAGAATCAAACCAGTTTGTAAGTGGTAGACCCTAATTTTGAAGTCCACTGGCTTCAGAAGCTACCCAATTTCTTCAGTAATTATGTCAGCAAATCCAAGCAGCCTTTGAATTTCATTAGCTCAGCTCTAGGCTGTCATATGCTGTCATATGTAAGGGCCTAAAGAGATAGAGATACTTTGAATGCAGTCAAGCAGATAAAGTTTGATATCCAAATGATATCAAAGATTAAAACTACCCATGGAACAAAACAGAGTATCTATAAAGCTATTCCAAGACAGGGCCATCTGGCCTATTTCTGGCACAGGAAGATTAAACATGTGATGCCAAACTTTCTAAGCGCTTTTTATTTCTGTCTGTAAAATGCTTACAGGGTTTCTTAGATAACTGAGAAAAAAGAACTCACTTTCTATTAAAGATTCCAGATTAAATATCTGTATATGTAGCATAATTTCCACCTACCCACCTACCAGTAAAAGCAACTCAGACCTACTCAGACCTTCCCCAAATATCTTTTAAGTCACCAGAATTATTCTGAGGAAACCAGGCCTTATTTTCTAACTTTTACTTCCCTTAGTCAGAACGTCTATATTACAGGGAATATTTCCTTCTCTCCAGTAGCATGAATCAATTTATTCAGGATGTTATACTAAATCAGAAATAGCTAGGATTGAGACCAAACTCTATACAAGTTTTCATGGATTTAACTCCCTTTCCCACCAAATGTTTTAGGAAATTGTAAGTTCCAACCTGAGTTGATACACAAGGCACAGACTTTTCTCCTATCTGACTACATGAATCTATTCTATCATAGCCAAAACCGATTGTCACGCATTTAAAAAGATTGTCCTGAGAGTAATTTTTTTTTCTTTTTTTCTCTTCAAATAGATTCACATTCTAAGTTTGGGCACTAACGAATATAGAAAGTTATGGAAGACTTGAAAGCAACTTTTTATTTAGAAATATTTGAGAAGACAATACGGCATTCATTTGGTATTCAACTAAATCTACTTTATGTGAATTGAAATTTACAGAGTAGTTTATCCCTATGCAATATTTAGGAAGTGACTGAGTGAAAACGCCTAGAGCGATTGGCACCAAGGAAATTTGGTACTTTAATTTAAAATATTTTGGGAAGCCCAAGTTTGCATGTGTAGGTCTGTATTCTGTATTCTTTTTGTATCTCTTATGTATACATTCACTAATACAAAAATGGCATGAATTATGGAAGCAAATGTGTTTGATGCTTTGAACAAATTATCCAGTTTATTGAAGTAAATTATCTAAAATTTATTTGTGTATTAGAAATTCAAGCATTTTTTGACTAGAAAATTACATGTGAGGATTTTAAAAGAATTACACATTAAATTACCAGAACTTTATAAAGAAAGTATAATCACCAACTAGACAAACCAGAAGTGGAAAAAGAAAAACACACAAACAAAACTTCAAAATCTAGTTATTTAAGAAGGGATGACTGGGGAGCCTGGGTGGCTCAGTGGGTTAAGCATCTGACTTCGGCCCAGATCATGTTCTCATGGTTTGTGAGTTCAAGCCCCACGTCAGGCTCTGTGCTGACAGCTTGGAGCCTGGAGCCTGCTTTGGATTCTATGTCTCCCTCTCTCTCTGCCCCTCCCTAGCTCATGCTCGCTTGCTCTCTCTGTGTCAAAAATAAATACACTTAAAAAAATAAAAAAAAAAAAGAAGGGATGACCAAGGATACATAGGTGGAAGAAGGAGGTGATTCAAGTGTGAAATTACCTTAAAATTTACTAAAGTCTCATAAACAAAGTTTATAAACCAAATATCACACTTTTTCTGACTACTGGCTAAAGTCCATACAAGTTCTTTATGGAATTGACCACAGTGTGCACAGAAGAGACAGGGTATACTAAATGGGGTGGGTTCTGAAGTTAGACTGACTTCACAAGTAGTAGCATAGGACCAGAGCTGTTATAACTGCACAGAAATGCCTGTAGTCCAGATGTATGGCTGAGAATCATGTAATAATGTGGCTCATCGTTAAAGTCTGATAATAATCTGACATTGGCAAACAGGTTGTTTTCCATCATTCCCTTGTATGGCAGTTGTAATCTTTATGGGCAAATCCTTTATGGTGAACTGGAGTGGGACACGAATGACGTTGCCTTCTGATTTTCAACATGACAGTTCTTTCGAAAGCCCCTATTAGATCCCATTGGATGAAATGGCCATTTGCGTAGATTAACCCAGTTAAAGCCATGGATTATACACGATGTTATAAGGGAATATAACCGGGAATATAACTATAACTCAACCATGGTAATAGTAAAATGAGTTTATTTCGTAAGCAGGCAAACTAGCTAGTGGCAGTTACCTGGGGAAAGGAAAAGTTCATTTCCCTTATTAGTGAAACAAGGCCCTAAACATTTTATAACATTTAACTAAGATCTATAAAAAGTCTCCTAAAGATTATCCGTAAAGACGGACATTGGACAGTAAGTTAAATTATGTTAAATATTAATTCTGTGACTTACTTTTGTTTAAAATTCGCTTCTTTCCAACTGTTTTTCCTGATGTTCCCCTCACATGTTCCCTTTCTATGTGTACATTAAAATTTCCCAGTTTATTTTAAGTTTGAAAAATTAAAGGCTAAATTCAACTAAGTGAAAAAGAAATGTGTTGGTTTTAAGGTTTATTTAAATAAAATAAATTTAAATATTTAACTTGGCTGGCACAACCTTGTTAGGAGGTGATTAAATAAACAATTTATTTAAAATGAAAATATCCCTCTAGCCCAGGGAAAATATTTTGGCCTAAGAAAATAAAATATTCTAGACTTATTTCATATTATGCAACCCCCTTTCCCCAAATGCAAGCAGTGAGAATAATTTTTAAGTTTTTCTGTTCACTACTGGATTTCTGAGAGCAACTGAAACACCCTTAAACTACAAATGTTTCCTCTTACCATGAAACTAAAAAATATTCCAAGAGATATAGTAGCAGGTAAAACTAGAAATCCTTTGCCCCACAGGAATATTTTAGAAAGTCACTAGATTGGAAATTTTATGAAGGTGAGGACTATATATTTCATCAATGTCTCTCTAACAGCCAGTAGGATGTCTGGGGCAAAACTTTGTTAATAAACATTGTTAAATGAAGCAATGAAAAATGCACTTTACTTTTGCAACTAATAGAAAAGCTACAGAAATAGAACACTTCTTTAAGAACTGTACATTTTAAACTACAGAATCAAATTAAATGATCCAGTGGTAGAAAATGTTTTTGTACAACAATAAAAGCAAATCACTTCCTCTATCATTAAGGGTTAGGCCTTAATTTCTTAGAATTCCAAACTATTGAAGTCTAGAAGTGTGATAAAGCTAAAGGCTAACTAAAAATGGGAAGTGTTCACAGTACAAGCAGGAATGCTAACTCAGCCTTTGGAGGTCAGTGGTCAATTCCATTTGTTAGGGCTCTAGGACAAGCTTGACTCTTTGACTCAGCATCTCAGCTGTGGAATCTGCCAGTTGTGACAGCTATGTTGGGCTTCAAAATGTTCACAGTGAAGCTAGAGTGAGCCTGGAGTGGTGGTCTTAGCACCTCCCTCCAGCTGGTCTCCTAGTTGCACATAAAAACCACCCCACGGATAGAGACAGAAGTTGGCCATGTTACCTCAGTGATTAATATGTGCAACACACACTAGCATGTTCTGTTTGCCCTGTTTCTTACTAGTTGATGAGGCTGAGATGAGTCATTCAGGCAAGGAGAAAACGTTGAGGAAACCTGGGAAGCACAGAATCTAAAACAAGAGAAATATGAGGGGATGGAGAGAAGTGTTGAGATAAGAATAACCAGTGGAGATGGTAAACTACAGGTGAAAACCACAGGACAAGCAAAAGTCATCTCAGATACTTTACAACTCCTTGCACAGAGAGTAAACTCTATCTCACAACTCACTCAGTACAATCTGTAAGCAGAGTGGCATTTATTAAAAAAAAAAAAATTAAACTGGGGCACCTGGGTGGCTCAGCTGGTTGAACATCAGACTCTTGATTTTGGCTCAGGTCATGATCCCAGGGTGGTGGGATTGAGCCCTGCGTTGAGTGTGGAGCCTGCTTAGGATACTCTCTCTCTCCCTCTGCTCCTCTCCACCACTTGCCCTCACTCTCTGTCTCTCTCTAAAATAAAAAAAAAAAAAAAAAAAAATAAAAAAAATTAGGAATGAAAACAGCTTGTAACATTTCTTTGTAATGGAGAACAAACAACTCACTGTTCTTCTCTCTTCCTGCAGAGATATTGAAAAGCCCATGATGGCAAAAGGCACTGTGCTGGGCACAACGGTACAAAATGAGAAAACTCAGTTTCCCCTACAACACACTCATAGTCCAAGGGGCTACAGCAGGCCACTCAGCAGACAACTACTGCAATGCTTCAAGAGCTCTAATAGAGACATGTCCCAGGTTTCATGAGGACACAGAGACAGGAGTCTTAATTCTGAACGGGGAGGTCTAGGAAGATTTCCCATAAGAAATGTTAGGTGGGGGAAAATCTAAGCAAGAGTCTGGACACTAAATTGTAGTCAAATGATTACTGTAAACTGACAACAGCTTTAAGTGCTCATGTAGTCCTATATACCAAATTATGATTTAAACAATTAGCATATCTGAGTTTAACCCTGAATTTACACTTCGGACAAAAGTTCGTGAGAATTTATGAACTACATATATATCAACATGGGATAAACACTCAAAGAGCATTTTGTAGAAAAAAAACACCGAGACACAAAATCGTACATACTGTATTGTTACTTTTACATAAAATTCAAAAGCAGAAAATAATGCAATTTTTGAAATCAGGATAGTTGTTACATTTGTAGGGGGTGGGCAGTGGCTGAAAGTGGCACAAAGGTGGCTTCAGGATTGTTGATAGTAGTATTTTCAATCTGGGCGGTGATTACAGGGGTGGCCACTGAGAACCAAAATTACGAATTACTTTTTATTTTTGGTTTGCAATATCCACAAAGAGTTTTAATGCTTTGCAGGATTCACACATAGTGTGTTCTTTCTAGGTGACAAATTACCAAAAACATGTCAAAATTTCTAAAAAGTACACATTTGTATGTATGTATAAACCCTGCTTTTGCTACAACTTTTATTTGCATGCAAATTTAATGGCAGAGTTTACACATAAATAATGATTATGAGGTCATTAGGCCCACTTAAATGGCAAGCAGCTACATTATGCCCCTTTTTTCTCTAATAGATATCACCAATTGATGGCAACAATTTTTCTCTCCAAGCCCCAAAGCAGCTCCTGGTACTTTATTGCATATGGCTACTACTAACTGACCAGGGATGAAAAAGATTAGCCATCTTGACTTTAAACAATGAGGACTGTCTAGTTCTTTATTTACATGAGAAGTGTCTTATAATTATGGAGAAATTTCAGGTGTATTTCTAGGTAAGGATGTAATTTCATACCTATGTATATAAAATGGTTTTCTCAATTTCAATCACATCTCAATTAAAAGCACGTTTACTAAAAGCAGATTTGCCTTTTGTTTTTTATATTACCCTAGAAAACACTTGCTGATTCATATACAATTAGATTCAGTTTTAACAAGAAGACTCAAACAATTGGGACTAATTTTCCAAGCAAGAAACTCAGAGCATCTTTAGTGGGCCAACTTTTCCCCCTAGGGTAGTTAACTGCACCCTCAATCACACCTTTTAACCCAATGTACAGTTGTTAATTATGACAAAGTAATGCCTTTACACATTATTATTGGTAAGGATTCATGAAAAAAATAAGTAGATACCAGAGATATTGGAGTCTAATTGCTAGATCTCACTAAGCCACTGCATTCTCCACATTTCTAGCCCCTCTGCTTTAGAGTCCATCCTGAAGTAACACTTTAGGCCCCAGGAACTGATCTAACCAGATCTCGTTTTTTAGCTTGTTGTCTTTCTAGAAATGGAGAAGGAGGCTGAAGCCCTTTTTGCTGAGCTGGGATGAAACGGTAAACTAAACAGGGGTCCTACCCAGCCTGGGGCCTGGTAAGGAGAATGAGAGTCAGGCTACAGAGAGAACAATCTGCAAACAACACAACCAAGAGTATGAGGGGAGGAGCATAGGGTCTGGACAGGTAGGGAAAGGCAGGCAGTGACATTGTTGTAAAGACTGGACCACCTGGCAGCCCTGAGTAGGAAGGTTACATGGAGAAAGTCTTCACAGTTGGACCCGGCGATAATCTTCAGGCACTGTCTCTTTCTTTCGGATTAAACCCCTGCCTGGAACCGCTTCCCTAGAGGATTCTGACCAATTTTTAAACAACAGAATCAGAGGTGTTTTAGCATCCAGTTGACTTCTTATATCCCCCCTTCTCTGTGTACTTTATTGCTTTAACCCCTCTGAATAGAAGTATATCTTCTTTGAATCGCAGCGCTGGTGTGATTTATTCACAATACCTAGCTTTGTATAAGTGCTCAGTTCTGAGATGTGCCCGAGAAGGCTGGCTGCCTTATGGAAAAAGAGCCCTTATAGATTAAGTCAGTGTTCACATGTAGAGTTCTTGATTTTTTTTTATAAGTTACACTACAAGCAAAGGTAAAAAAAAAAAAATGCATTACACAAGCCAACATTTCCTAGGCACTCACAGGAGTCAGCCACTGTGCTAAGGACATTAGGTTTACTAACTCAGTTGATGTGTTTACATATATACTATCGCTAAAGGTAATATTTTATAATTTTTAACGGTATACGAACCCATGAAATTCTCTTATTTTCCCTGCAATCCTGGGTTAGTCAGTTTACTTCATGAGGCCTCAGTTTCCTCAACTACAAAATGAGGAATACTAATAATGGGTACCTCACAGGATTTATGTTGAGGACCTAATGTGATAATTCCTGTCAAATGTGCAGCATAGTGCCTGGCACATAGTAAGCATTCAGTAAATAGTAATTACCACTATTTTTATTGCTGCAAATACTATATTCGGAAAGCAGAATTTCAAGACATGAATTTTAGCTACTTAATTAACTATGTGACTTCCAAAAAATTTAATGATCAGGTTCAGTTGTCTAGGGAGGACTTTGGTCAACCCAGTGCTTTGAATTTCCTTCAGGGGATTGCTGGGGCCTCAACCTCCATACCTCTCTATGCATAATCCTCTAATCCAGTTGTTTGAGAAGTGATGATGTCATTATCATGGTATTAGTTAACTTCACAGACTTAACTTTAGAATTACATTAAAGTCCCATACAAATTATAATAGCACTGCTTTCACACACTTGCCTAATAGACAAAGTTTTAATTCTCTATTTGACTTCAAATTTCATTTATGATTTTTTTATTAAAAAAAAAAATTAAGGTTTATTCATTTGTCAGAGACAGAGAGAGACAAAGTGTGACTGGGGGAGGGGCAGAGAGAGAGGGAGACATAGAATCCAAAGCAGGCTCCAGGCTCTGAGCTGTCAGCACAGAGCCCAACATGGGGCTCACACTCACAGACTGTGAGATCATGACCTGAGCTGAAGTCGGATGCTTAACCAACTGAGCCACCCAGGCGCCCCCTTTTTTGAGTTTTTTTAAAAAAAATATTTCTCCAATAAAAATCTTTGCCACATAAGCACTGACATTGTTTCCAACAGTTTTTCTTGACCCTATTTGACTAGAAATGTTAAAGACTAGCAAAACTTTTCTGCTTCCAAAATGGGGTCAGGGATGGGGAGAATTAGATTATAGGTTACTCTCTGTGGTCCCTTTCATTTCAAAGAGTTTATGGTTCTACGGACTGGTCAAATGCCAGAGAGGAAGAAGGCAGTGCAGTTTATAGTCTGACTGAGGGGAAGAGTCAATAAACTGAATGCCTCAGGAACTAGCTAGATCTCCAAAAAACGGAGCCGTGTCAAAGTCCATTTTCTATTTCTTGAAACATCTGCATGGTTCATGGTTGAAGGCTTATATGAAGAGCTCAAGAAAGAAGGCAGACAAAATACAGAGATGTTCTTCAGTTGCACAAGGTTAAAAGGAAAAAGCCTACTGACTCATTTTCGGAATACCATGAAGCAGAACTGTGCATCAAGGAGGCAGTTCAGAAAGTGGAGAAAAGCAAGTAAAACAAGAACAACAACGGCAACAATAACAAATCGGCATTTAGAATTAGATCACATTTTTCTTTAGCTCCCTGATTAACAAGCTGGGTGATTTCAGTTTTACCTCATACGATCATTCTGAGGACAAAATGAGCTGAATTGTGTAAAGCACCAAATCCAACGTCTGACAAACAGTAGATGCTCAATATATTGTAGTTATCATTACAACAGCTACTACTTGGACTATCACTACAGGCTTAGGAGCTGCTGTCCTAACTCGTTGGTGATCCAGGTACAGATCAGTTACCTGCTGTTCCATGATAAAGCTGCAGCATCAGAGACAGCATTACAGCAATGGCTCATTCACATTCTAGAATGCCACTGGTTAAAAGCTGACACATTTTGCTGTAATTTATCCTAACTAAAACAGTATCAGTCATATAAATTCCTTGACACAAAGAAAATGTTGTGCCACGTTGCAATAGCATGAAATCATGGATGTTGGGAATTATTATTTTCTCGATTTCATATATATATATATATATATATATATATATATATATATATATGAATATTTCATGCATATTAATTACAAGGAGTTGAATTCCTCATCTTGGATGTATTTCAAACAGGAAGGAGAATTAGTTACAATGGGAACACTCTTCTGTGTGAAGCCTGAAAACAATTACATATTGAAACTATGTTTTATAAAACATTTTTTTTAGCAGGTCACACTGGTGCCATCTACTTTGCAATTCAAAATGAACATTGTGTGGTATGAAATGAGAAAAGACCACAAGGTCACTTACTAGCAGTTTTCAAATGTCTTAAAAAAGAATATACTTATCTTTTGACTCACTATCCTTATATCCACAGATTACTAGGTAGAAATGGGTTAAATTTTAAGCAAGGGAAATTAGAACTAGATATAAATAAAACGTCCTAACTGCGGATTGTAAAATATGAGGGCTGTTTTCTGTAAGAAAGCTTTGGAAGGTGCAATCCTGATATGTATACATTCTATATCTAGTTTCTAGTTTTCTAATTTCTTGTTCTCCCTCATGTGTAGTAGAAAAATGAGATTTGCAGTTGACTCCCTTTGTCCTCTGGAGGAAGTTTTTAAGGCTGAGATGAAGGGATAAAATATCTTCTACATTCAAATCCATTAATTATCACTTTTGCCCGGAAGGTGACAGTGTGATTAAATGGGGTATGGCGCTACTTGGTGGATGTTTGGTTCAAAACTGGATGCAGTTCTTCCATTCTCGCCTCCTTTCTGATGTTCGCTCCAACTTCTCTAGCCACACTTCCTCACCCCTTGCCCACAATCTTTCCCTTGTATTTTTTTTTTCTATTATTCTGAAGTGCAGTTTAGCTTAGCTTCCCCAATTCACATCCTCCCCCATCCCCCAGGACGTTCCTAAGAGAGACAACTCCCTTAAAAGGCTGAAAGTTAATAATAAATACATATAGTTTAAATTTCCCTGCTAAGAGCGAGATAACTAAGAGAATGTATCCATAGATTCTGGCTTCTCCCTACTCTCCATTCTTTTAAAGAACTTCCTATTTTATGCTAAACCTGACCACAGGGCAAGGTATTTTGAGAGTCATAGGCACAGCCTCTTGTTAGTTATCTTTACAAGATTACACTTAATAGTACCATGCCCAAGCTCACTGTCTTCCGCCTTGTGATATCCCAGTCCTTTCTGGAGCCCCTGATCCCTGGAGAGATTTGGTGCTTTTGGCTAGAATATACCTTACTTCCACTATCCATTTTCTAATAAATCTCAAACCTCAGCTTTATCTCTTGAGAAGCTGGATAATCTCTGGAAGGGCTCCTAAGAAAATCTATATTGGCTTTTAATTAAGACTGTGCTTTCTTTGTAACTACATTCTTCACCAACGTAGTTAATAAACCCGCAAGTCCCATGCTTGATACCTTTATCCAGGCTTTAACAATTCTATATGTTTAACATTAGTATTATTCAGAATATTTATACATAGCTCTCAGGTATATCTCCCTAAGAAAAATCTCCTTGAAGACTTTATTAACAGTCTTCCTTTTTCAGGTTCATCTTAATTTATTGTTCTTTTTCTTTTTTCTTTCTCTCTTTTCCTTTCTTTCTCTCTTTCTTTCTTTCTAAGAGAGAAGGAGAGCACAAATGGGGAAGAGGGGTAGAGAGAGAGATAATCTTAAGCAGGATTCATATTCAATGTGGAGCCTGAAGTGGGGCCCTATCCCTAGACCCTGGGACATGACCTAAGCTGGAATCAAGAGTCAGATGCTCCACCAACTGAGCCACCCAGACGCTCCTTCCGCTTCATCTTAGAATCTACTTTTCTCTATCTTGCTAATCACAGTTGGACGGATGCATGACTAACTATTTCTATATCTATGACTACATTCATGTCCTCATTCATTCTGACTTAGCAAAATTTACTACGTGATTGGAATGACTGACAAAGGGACTAATAAGATGAGCTAAACTTCATCTTTGTTAAAAGGCAAATTTTTGTAACAGGGTCAAAACTGATCTGATGTGCTCCAGATCAATAAGGAGGAAAAGAGTAGAACTACATATAGAACTCAGTGGACTGCACATACATTCACAGCTAGTTCTATTAATGTGGAGCTGATAGAATGAAGTGTCCCTGAAAAGAGTGTTGCACGGGGGAACATTATCTTGAACTTTATTCTCCAGTGACATGACAGAAAAAGTGGGTTGAAAATCCCATTGGGAAACACCCAAACTAAAGAAACATCTTTCTTCTGAAGGATTCAGTACCAAATCATCATTTCTTTACCAACCGCCATGCTGAATTCATGACATGTCAACTATGCATACATGTAATCAATGATGATTATCACACCCAAAACAAGTCTAAAATAAGTTTGTAGAAAGTAAGAAGATGCTAAATAAAATTAATGGATCTTAACTATTGTAACTCTTCTGTGATTTTTCAGAAATGAGAATCATCCCATAACTTTAAAGTCTTTCAAGGTAGAAGTATGTGAACTCTTGTTATTTGAACTTCCCAGGAAGTTTTATTACCAGCAAGTTTATCCTAGTACGCATAAGGATACAAAAAACACAAATGACTTTCCAGTGGTAGGGTAACACTACAGAAAATAGAACTAAAAAAGGATCTTAGTAGTTCATTAGCTTAGTGGTTTTCAAATACTATTCCTTGGAACCTTAAAGCTCTTTTTAGAGGTATTACAAGAACAGACATTGGATTTGAGATAGTGGGAAAAGGGCAAATTCAGTGGTGATTTTGTTATATGTATGTTTATGTATTTTTACCAATATATTTCATATATACGTATGTTTTAACAATTTTACCTCTACATATCAAATATGCATACAATTTTAAATCTTCCATATATGCTCACTTATGTACATTAGCATTTAATTTATAAAAAGTGGTCTATGGAGAAAAGCATATTTGAAATTCATGGATCTAGCTCACCCTCTTTAATTTACAGTGAATAAACACCCCTATAGAGGGATGAGGTGGCTTCTCCAGGGACACAGCAAGTTAGAGGTAGGCTGGACAAAGGACAAAGGACTTTTTCAGGGAATCATAATTTATGACTTTAAAGATTATATCTTTCTGTGATCCACTCTGTGCTTCCCTAGTTATGTTTTAAATGACACTCAAGGGATCCTGGGGGCAACTGGTGGCTCAGTCAGTGTAACACACAGCTCTTGATCTCAGGGTTGTGAGTTTGAGCCCCAATTGGGTGTAGAGATTATTTAAAAATAAAATCTTAAAAAGTACTCAAGGGATCTTAATCACTTCTAAAAGTTGTGTATCTTTAAGTCTATTATATAACAGAGGTGATATAAGCTTACATAATAGGATCAAAAAAGTTTATAATATGGTCAAAACTCTGAACCGACCTAAGCCAAGTCACAGAGTATATTGCACAGGGAGGAAGTATGCTAATTCTATTTGTTTTCCCATTTATAAAAGCTTCTAAGATAAAAGGGTAGGAAAGGGGTGCCTGGGTTGCTCAGTCGGTTGGGTGTCCAACTCTTGATTTTAGCTCAGGTCAGGATACCAGAGTCCTGGCATCCAGTCCTGTGTTTGGCTCCATGCTGAGCATGAAGCCTGCTTAAGATCCTCTCTCTCTCTCCCTCTGCCCCTCCTCCCCACTCATGCTCTCTCTCTCTAAAATAAAAAATAATAATAATAATTAAATAAAATTTTAAACATGTAGGAAAGAAGATTCTGTACCTTTTTCAAAGGTGACTTAAAACAGTATGAAACTTCATACAACGTCTGAGATATAGTATTTATTTCTAAGCTGAAGACTTACAGAGCTTTCCAAGAACAAAGAAAGATGATCTATTCAAAACTGGGAGATGCTGAACTTCTGCTCTTTATTTCTGTACTTGGGAACACATGACCTTATTTGCTACCAAAAGAGAATATACTAGTCTAGAGGCTATAACTGCAGTAATCTCTCAAACAGCCATTTTCAACACCCATCACCATCCCTAAACTTCATGGGCTATCATATGTTTAAAAAGACAACTTCCAATCTATTTCTACAATATCCAATACTGTATTTAGATATATTCAAAAGATGCACAATTTTACAGTCATTAAAATGATAATTACGTAGACAGTAGAGGGAGGCAACATGCTGAAGTAAAAACAGCACTGTCTTTGGAGCAGGCCCACTTGGGTTATGATCCCAGGCTTCCCTGGCAATTAAAGGTCCTTGACCAAGTTATTCTACCTTTTAGTCTCATTTCCTCTTCTGCAGAGTGTGGATTGATAATTCTCTCAATGTGGTTATGAAAATGAAATAAGATACTGTATATAAAATTCTCCACAGAGTTTTCATTCATAAAATACACTCGTTAAAATGAAAGCTACAAGTATTGTTATTAGAAAAGTAGAAAAATGTCACTATGTTAAATGAAGCAGAACACAAAAATGGTATTTACAACAACTGATTCAAATATACCAGCTAAGCAAAAAAAATGAAAACAGTTGAGATAGGGGTAGTGAGAGTTCTGAGGAATTTTCCAAAATACTAATCAATATTATTGCATCTTTTTATTTTCAATTATAAAATTAGTAGTTTTAGTCCAATAAATGTTTTTCAATGGGTGGTGTGATTGAGAAGTTATAACGGAAAAGCTGATAAGGAGAAGACATTGTCTTGAGGTCAAAATAAGAATTCTCAGCCAGCCTGAATTTTTACCTTAGGAAGAGAGAGTTGATAGAAAAACACAATAATTTATTGATCTGAGCAGCGACATTATTCAGATAATCGAATTTGCTCCATATTGAAACGCTTATTCCCCATGTTTTGGACATTGAGCAAACTGTTGTTTACCAGATGTGTAGATATTTACACATAAAACTATGAGCTTGTTTCTGCACATAGTAGTTATATTTTGAATATATTTAAACATCAAGGTAAAATACTTCCTTGATGAAAACACTCATACAATAATGCAATGAAGTTCAATGACATTCCGTTACCTCCCTTCCTGCCACTTTTACCCTCACAGATAAGCAACCACTATCAAAGGCTTTGGAAGAGCTTTCCAAACTTTCTGTATGTCTTAATCCTGAGTATAATTTTCACATATTTAATAATGTTTCAAAATTTACTTCATAAAAAAACCCCACAGTTATATTTTAGAGAGTAGTGTTTCTTTTTCCCCCAGCATACCTAATGAACAATCTTAAATAAAACAAGCATATGCCAAATAATGAACATCCAATAGCAGGCAAGAACAAAATCCAGTTTTATAAGCCAAATATCTCTTTATATTTATATTTGGAAGGTGTTAATAACTTTTCATTTAAACTGAATTACATAAGTCTTAATTAGACTAGTGAAAAGTATCTCTAGGATAGGTTTATAAATGGGAAGATACTATAATATTATAGTATTATTATAATATATAATTGTTGACAGAATTTAAAGGCAGACTATTATTACTGAAAAACCTAGAAAGGCAAACAATGCCCCAATCTATGAGCTTGCCAATTTTATTAAAATTTTATGAGTGTAAGAAAACACATATATTAAGTTTTTCTTGATTTCACACATGTATACTTTTAAAGGAATGCTAAAGGATAAATACTATAATCATATTCTGTTAGAACCTGGCACATACGCAGTACTCACTAAATACCAGTTCAATAAATAAAAGTAACCTAGTATTTATTCTTGTTATGTAATATTCTAAATTTCTGACATCTATACTACAAGGAAACAAATTGATTTCAAGTTTATTTTTATTTTACTTTTTCTAAATTCATAAAATTTTAACTATAAGTAAGGCTTTTCTTTTAAGTATATGTACTAAAACGAAAGGTACAAATTATCATCAGGAGTTTGCCATGAACCTCTTTCAAAAATGTGACTATCTCACAGGGCTGTGAACACCAAGTTAGTACGGATTGCTTTTTCTGGTACTGGTCGGAGAGATACAGACAGAACAAAGTAAAGGAAAAGTAATCTGAAGCACTGGATTCTTGCAGAAGGCAGTTCGAAAACTTCCAAAAGATAGCACTTGGCTTGGAAGCATCCAAGGGGGACTAGACAGTTTTGGAAAAGTGGACCAATAGAACAGAAAATAGATTTAATAAGCAAACTTAAGATGGTCAGGCCAAAAGACGGGTCTCCAAGAACAAAGTATTCTGATGTCCAGAATGAAATAAAACCATGTGAAAGAGGGATTACTGGTAAATCATTTGGTTTCTTTTATGGGAAGTCAACTGTAAAGAGGATGAAGTAGTCTCTGGCATCTGAAAAGGAAAGGAGGTGGAGAGTGGGGGGGGGGGGTTGTGATTGAGAAGTTATAACGGAAAAGCTGATAAGGAAAAGACATTGTCCCACAGAGCTCCCTGAGGCCTGTGCAAAGGCGCGAGGAGAACGATGCTGTTAGTTCTAAAAATTAAGTATCTATCTATATACATACATATATTTCCTCTATATACCTAATCTATAATCTGTATAGATTTCACTATAGATAAATATAAATAAAGGTATGTATAGTATTTGAGTGAAAAAAGGACATTGGAATGTTAAAACTGTAACTACAGCACTTATAACCTCAGGCCAAAAGATTTAGAGACAACAGTTATACACTCAAGCAGTTACGTTATTAATAAGTCAGATGTAAGATTAATAACTGGAGAGGCATCACTACTGTGCTGTTAAGCCTAGGAATAATTAGCATAAAGAGACATTTATTTCTTACATAAAAAACATTCTGACCCCAACACCATGCAAAATACTTACATGGAACAATATACACAGCCACAAGTCAGCATTTTTAAAAATTTATTTTGATTTGTTACCTTATTTATTTATGAAAAATACCTTATAGAATTTAGAATTATAAAATAGAATAGTTGTGGATAAAAACAGACTGTCAATCTCAGAGGAGTAAAGACTGTCACTGTTACCAGACACCTGCAATGATCCAATTATTGCCCATTGAACCTTGACTTTAAAAATAGGTCTCCTGGAAGCTTAGGCAAAAAGGGAAATAGTTTGGTTAAATACTATTTACTCAGGTATCAGATTAGTTTTTCAAATAGCCAGGAGAGAAATCACAAATTAATAAAATTCATATATTTTATAAATTCTGATTACCCATTTATTTTGGTCAGAGATTTATATTAGCTGTGGTGATTAATAAAAAGATTCTAAGTATTTCCCAGGATTCATTATTTGGCATAAAAGAACCACACAAATTAATTTGCAGATGCAAGATTTTCCATAAGTAAACTCAGGAGGAACTTATTGCCTGTATTACTTAAAAAGATTTTTTTGCATATATTCTTTTATAAGGAATCACAAGTGACATAAGAGACAGAGTCTGCATCTATAGTTTTTAAAAATCACAGAAACACTACTGAAGGAACGGTTCTTGAGTCTAGCCCCGTATGAAACACTAGTACAGTAACAGCAAATGATAACCCAACCACATAAACACGGGCTGAATTCCTTACGCAAATATCATGAGTATTTGCATTTGTTTGACTGCTTAGATAATACGTAACACATTTAGCCTGTCTGCTTCTGTCCTGTCTCCAAACACCTGCACTCCATTATTGCTTTCATTTCCCCTATATGAGGCATAGTTATTTCCATTCCAAAGAGTGGAGCTTATTTATTTATAATCAAGTACTAAGATAAATAAAATAAGATTAGCCGCTGAAAAGTATTCTGTAAATAGCTATTCTAGACACAGAAGGCACTTTACTGGGAAACTATCCCTTAAGGGCTATTTGTTTACAAGCATATCAAATCAATATTGGGGGAAATGGTAGAATAAAATATTACAATAAATTGAACTTAAGATACTTTTTTAAATCAAATATTTGTTCTATTATTGTGTTAGATAAACAAAGTGATGAATATCAAGCAAGTCATTTTTACTGCATCTCTACCTGTACATTTGCTTCTAGATTGAATTTATAATTTTTATAATCCTGAACTGGTACTTTTCATTAGAGTGAAAACACTAAAGTTATTAAAAAACATTACCAGGGAACATTATTAATAAAACAAACCATAGACGATGGAATGATAAGCAACTTGATTTACATGTAGCCACTCAGTTAAATTCAAGTTAGTCATATGATTAAAGATATATAACATTATTAATTTCTCTAACATATCTGTGCTAAAAGCCAAGGCATCTTCTAAAGACAATGGCGTACTGTCACCTACCAGCCTGCTTGTAGCAGGCAAGAAAGATGAGAAAACAAGACCAAACCAGACAGTGAAAAAGGACAAGCTTTCACCTAAGCTCCCAACAAGTTTCCTTCCTTCCCTAAAAATCATCAGGAGATGAATCGCTGTAGTCCACATGGAGTTAAAAAAAAAACAAAAAAACAGCAACAACTGTGGGCACCCCTGTTTTTACAGCAGAAAAAAAATGGGCATAAATTAGACAATAAAAGTGTTACCAATACCATGCTTTCTTACAAAGCCTTAACATCACACCTAACTTCTGAACTTCCTCAGCAATTACTAAAGACTCAAGTATTACGTCAATCTTAAAAGGGGAGAAGCATGAGAGAAAAAGCACATTACCAAGCTGCCTCTGTAGTCCTTAAGGAACTTGTAGACCGGGATCTTGGCTTCATAATAATGCTCATTTTTAGGAAAACAAAAAAACAAAAAAACAAAAAGAAAGAAGGAAAAAAAAGCAAAAGGAAAAAGGGAAAAATGTCTTCAAGTATTCTGATCAATACATTTCAGCTGTCTTTCTACAAAGATGATTTTAAATATATTCCATTTCCAAGGGAGGCTGCTTGAAGAAATCCAAATTCCCCGGAATCCAGCTGAGGCCCCCAGTCCAGCACATAAGGAAGCTTCTAAGACACAGGAGCTCTTTCCTCTTTCATGCTGAATTTACTCCAGCACCAGGCTGTTTGGAAGTGAACAGTTTCTTTTATGTTTTGCATTGCCAACGGAGGAACTGAATTTTGAATCTATTCTTCCATCTGGTCACAAGGGAAACCAACACAGTGAAAGAGCCACTTGTCTTTGTCTTTTCTGCAAATCTCTCATAACAGGTTTAAAGATTTCCAACACTCGCAAAGTACTCAGGTAGAGTGAAAGGGAAAGAAACCGACTGCGAGGTACTGTAACACAAGAGAGCTGTCAGGGAAGTTCCATTTCAGGGCGACCACAGGCAAACACTCTTCTGGGGCAGCCAAGAAGCCAGCCAGAGAAAGGAGCCCTCCGCACTTCAGTTGGGCCCAGTGCTTTACCTGTGAATGTAATTTCCGCTGTATCCCCTGCTTAGAATCTGACTCCAAGCCTTTGTGAATGAGAACTATCATTCAATCTCTCCAGGCAGAAACTATTCCTCAAGGGCTGTATGACGTCTGTAGGAAGGCAGTTCAAAACATCGCAGGGAAGTGAGAGAGGAAAAAAAAAAAAGCACCCAGCCCTGCCGCGTCAATTGCTTAAACTTACAAAGCTAAGGGGCAGACAGACGAGCGCCAGGGACCAGAACTGTAAACCTACCAAGCCGACAGACCTCTCAAAACTTATAAAACAATTTCCTTCTCTGGGAAATGAGGTGTCTGTGTTATTCAGGGTAAGATTCCCTGACCACCTTTATAAGGAACACACCCCTTTGCAAATGAGTTGTTTGTCTCTCTCCCCTTCAAAAAAAAAAAAAAAAAGTGATTTTCTCAAAGTCTCACACTGAAACTAAACACTCTCATCAGAACCAAAGTGGAGAGAAATTGAGGGCTTAGCAGTTGTTATTTTCAGCCTTTTTCATGAAATGTCACGCTTTGGGTTTGGTTGTAGAGATGCAAACTGACTCTTGAAAATTAAACAGAGGGCAGCAGGAATCATTGCACCAGGTCTTGCTGGAATGCTTGAACTGAAGAATCAAATATATTACTGCTGGACAAGTGACTACATGTACGAAGGCTGTTCCCTTGCACAATGTTTTCTAAACCTTATTTCTTTTTGAAAATCATATGCAAATTTTACTGATCTCTGTACACTGAAGGCTCTGTATTTGTTAAGTCTTCACCACTCTCCAGTGAGGAATGAAGCTCCTATCATACTATCTTAACATCCTATTATTGTGAAGACCAATCCCTGCCCCACCTCCTACAACTGCAATACAAACTGTTCTATTGTAGCAGACATAATCTAGAATGGTTTCAATCACTCCTAAGAGAAGGACCCTTTGATCACCCTGGCTATCCTTCTGGACATTTGCACAGAGAATATGTATTCGTCTGGATATACCAACTTCAGTGACTTTGCATGTGAATTATCGACTGAAAATTATTTAAGCATCTGATTCTTCAAATTACATTAGTTAGTACGTTGGTTCTTTAGGCTGACGTGAACTTGGTATTTATTTAGCATTTGCAGGCAGGATGTTGGAGTGCAATTGTGACCCACCCAAAGGATTTGGAAAATTAATGCAGTAAGGCATCCCTCCAGGGGCTCTGGCTGCTTACTGCAACAAAAGCTTCAACTCCTCCCCTGGTCACACTTTAAGGTGCAGTTGTGATTTTGTCTCCTCTCAGGGACCCTCAGGCTTCCTAAGGAAAATGCTAATAAACAACTTTCAATATAGTTACCTCCTTAAGCTTTTCAGTTGTCCTATGACTGCTCAGGAACAGTGACACATTCTTAGCTCTGTCCCACGTTTAGTGTATTGCTGGTACTTTAAGGCAGATTAGCCAATCACATATTTTTAGAAGTTCAAAAGAAGGTTTGTGAGACTACTCACTTTGGGAGGGGGGAAGGGGTTTATGGGAGGAGGTCTGTCTTTTATCTCCTCAGAATTTTAATGTGGGAAAAGGAAGAAAGAACAGAGTACAAGTAAGCCACTACTATTATTTATCTGAAGCACTGTTCCCTTCCAAGTAAGGTCTATGAAAAATCCTGCGGTTGCCATTTCAACAAGAAAATGACAATGATAACAGAATGTAATGTCTGAATGCTGTGTGTTAAACTTTGCTGAAATAATCCAGCCCTGTATTTTACCATCCCCCAGAAGGCTCTCTGTCCCAGCGAGATTACTTAGCTCACTGTCCCTCCCATTGCTGTTACATACACGTAAGAGGTTAGTGCTGTCCTATAAACTTTTCCTTCCTTCCTTGCTCAATGTTCTGTGTATTCTAAGAATCTATCTCTGAAGATTCTAATGCACTTATTGGGTATCTCCTAAACACTGTATAACCATCCTATAATGTCTAATACATCATTCTTGTCCCCAAGGAAAACAAGTGTTAAGTGGAGTATCTGACAATGTATGCAACTAATCAGAATACTCAATGCTTCTTGGATGGGTACATGAAGGTTGCCATTACAGAGAAAGAAAGATGCACAGTATCATCAGGCCACTGAGATTTAAAATTTTAATTGAACTTCTACCCATAATATTTAAGGTAGTGACAGATTAAACAACTAACAGTATTCATTCAATATTACAGTGTTTCCTCCGTTCTAAGGCAGTTTTTCACATGTACATTTCTGAAATAATGATTTACAATCTGAGTGTTGTGACTCTTTTCCTCTGAAAAGCTTCTCTGAATGGAGCAGATATGACATTGCCCTCCAAATTCCTGTCAGCAAACAAATATATAATAGTGTATGGGCTGACAAAGATGTCTGAATCTAAGAGGACTGGACATTAGGACCATGCAGCTCTTGTCTAAAGAGCTTTGGAGAGTATGTATTTGGTCCAGAGGCTGCTAATATTTCTAACACTCAACTGTTGTATCAAAGTATATAATATTATATAGACTTCTCTTTGACTATTGTCACCACAACATTTCAATGTATCTCAGGTGTATAAGTTCATTTGGGTCATTTATCTTTATGTATTTTGTTGAATGAAACCAGTACATAATACAATGTTTACTGAACTTCAATCATTTGGAAGTCCACAAGTTTTGCAATATTGGCACACAATCCATATCATTACTTACTTGATATTTTTCTTCATTGACTCAATTTTTTAACTTAAATAGCATAAATTTAAAAGATAATTTTATATTTATTCAATAAATGTGTTTGATATGTTGGTTATCCCTACCCCCACCCCACCACCAATGCAAGTATTAAGAGGAAAAAAAAAAAGAGAGGGCAGCCGACTGGCTCAGTAGGTTAAGCATCCGACTCCTGGTTTTGGCTTGAGTCATGATCTCACGGTTTGTGGGTTTGAGCCCCGCACTATTAATGTGGGGCCTTTTGGGGGTTCTCTCTTCCTCCCTCTGCTCCTCCCCTGCTTGTATGCTGTCTCTCTCTCAAAATAAATACAAAAAACCTTAACAACAACAACAAAAAAGAGAGTCCAAATACCACCTAAAATTTCTCCCATCTACTGCATACTAGTAGATTAGGTGTACCCTAAAATGCGATTACCCTTCTCACCATTTATCTGTTTGTTTGTTTATTGACAGAGAGAGAGCGTGCACACGTGAGCAGGATGGGGCAGAGAGAGAAGGAGAGAGAGAATCTTTTTCTTTTTTAATGTTTATTCATTTTTGAGAGAGAGAGACAGAGACAGAGAATGAGAGGGAGAGAGGGAGACACAGAATCCAAAGCAGGCAGGAGAATCTCTGTCTCACAGAACACCGGGCTCAATCTTGTGACCCTGAGCTCATGACTTGAGCCGAAATCAAAAGTAGGTTGCTTAACCAACAGAGCCAACCAAAAGTGCCTCCCTGCCACCCTGCAGCCTTCTCTTATCATTTAATGGCGAGCATGTCTTATAAGCCTAATGACCTTTACCAAGCACCAAGAATTAAACATGAAGCAGTAACTGAAATCCATTAAATGATGTGTTAAAGAATGATTCCAACATACAATGCAAATTTTCTCAGATATAATTACTTTGAAGTACTCTGTCCATTTTGAAATCTGTACTCTGAGTCAACTCTTATTTCCAGATTACAGTAGATACTCTGCACTTTCCAGTCTGTCATGAGCAAATTTTTGAAAATGATGTTACGAACTAACAAAATATTCAAGTCTGTCAAATGTGCTTAAATTCAGCACTACAAATATGTCAAATAACATTTTGGGAAAAATAACCACGGAGGTGCAGTTTTTAAAAAGTTTCCTGATATTCTATATTGGATCCTAACATAAATAAGAGCAAGTCACTTTGAGTTCTTGTATCATTTCCTTATTATTGAGAAATAATGTGGTATTTTCCTTATCTGGAGGGGAATTTCAGGCAGATTCAAGCAGTTTCTCACCTGACTACATTCAGTAAGTATACAGTTGGATTCAAGGACTTTCCTAAATGGGTGAATCTCCTTGGAGCTAAATCCCTTCATTCCTGAGGAAAATCCCAGAGTATTCCATTTTGAAGGCTTCAGATCTTCAGATTTTCTACCTCTTTTGTAAAAAACTGGGTTAGAATACTAACCATCATGATTTTTATGTCTCACATATTTTAATTTTGCTTTTACTGCCTGCGCTTTTGGTGTCATATCCAAAAAAATCCTCAACAAGATCAATGTTAAGGAGTTTCTCCCCTATTTTCTTCTAGTTTTTTTTTTTTAATAGTTTCGAGTCTCATATTTAAGTCTTTAATCCATTTCAGGTTAATTTTTGTGAGTGATATATGATAGGGATCCACTTTCATTCTTTTTCACGTGGCTATCCACTTCCCAACAACATTTACTGATGAGGTCACCCCTTCCCCATTATATTTTCTTGGCTTCCCTGTCAGAAATTAATTGACCATATATGCACAGCTTTACTTCTGGACTTTTTATTCTGTTTCATTGATCTGTAAGTCTGTCTTCATGTCAGTACCATACTGTTTTGGTTACTATAGCTCTGTAATATAGCTTGAAATCAGGAAGTATAAAGCCTGCAGCTTTGTCCTTTCTCAAGAGTGTTTTGGCTATTTATGGTCTTTCATGGTTCCATAGAAATTTTAAAATTCTTTTTTCTGTTTTGTGAAAAAAGCCATTGGAATTTTGACAGGAATTGCGTTGAATCTTTACATCAAACTAAAAGTTTCTTCACAAAGGCAACCATAAAAAAAATTATTTTTTGTTCTGTTCCCAATTCCAATATGTGTCTGTGTTTTGAGGGGAGAGTGGGCTTTTCCACACCAAAAAAATAATAATAATTCTTTGGCATCAGTAGAGTCCAGAATTCAAATCAATTCTAACTATCTAACTAAGGCATCAGATTGGAGAGGTTAAAGGCTCAGTTCCACAAAAATGCACTCCCTCCCCTTCAGAGGCCAGTCACAAGCTTGGGTTGTTACATGTGCTTCTGACCTACCAGCTGTAGATTGGTGGTTCCCACAACCCCCTCCTTAGAATCAGTTGTCACCTGCACTGCTGACAGAGGGGCTATAAATCTCTGATCCCCTCCTTGAATCTGATTAATTTTCTATTTGCTAGAACAGCTCCCAGGACTTAGAAAACTTATTAACTCACTAAGTGGTCAATGTATTATAAAAGGATATAATTCAGGGACAGCCGATGGAAGAGATGCACAGGGCAAAGTATGGGAAAGGGTGCACAGAGCTTTTTGGTTCTCTTCCCTCAAGCCACTCTACCCCATCTCCACATGTTCACCAACCTAGAAGATCTCTGAACCCCCTCCTTTTGGATTTTTATGGAGACTTCATTATATAGGCATGATTGATTTACTCACTGATCATTGAACACTGATTGAATCTTCAGCCCCTCTCCCCTTCCCACTTCTGGGAAAGGGTAGGGGGGACTGAAAGTGCCAACGTTCTTACCATAGTTGGTTCTCCTGGCAACCAGTGCCCATCCTTAGGTTACTTAGGGGTGTTCCCAAAAGTCACCTCATTAGCATAACATGTAACACTTTTATCATTTTTGTCACAGGAAATGCAAGGGTTTTAGGAATCAAGAACCAGGAACTAGTGGATTAAGATCAAGTATGTGTGAGAAATATATTTTGTTCATTTGAATAACTAAATATATATTTCTCACAAATCACAATGTCCCAAATATGAAAAGGCAACCTAAGGAATAGGAGAAGACTGAAAAGGGGTTAATATCCAAAATATATAAGGAACTCATACAACTGAATATTAAAAAAAAATCCAAATAATACAATTAAATAATAGGCAAAGGACCTGGGTAGACATTTTTCCAAAGAGATGTACAAATGGCCAACAGGTACATGGAAAAGTGTTCAACATCATGAATCTTCAAGGAAATGCAAATAAAAACCACAATGAGATATCACCTCACATGTATTAGGACAGCTTGTATATAAAAAAAAAAAAAACAAAACAAAACACTAGAGATAAGTGTGGAGAAAAGGGAACCCTTGTATACTGTTGGTGGGAATGTAAATTGGTTGGAAAATAATACAGAGGTTCCTCAAAAAATTAAAAACAGAGCTACCATATGTCCATCAATCCCACTACTGATTCTATATCTAAAAATAATATAAAAAAAATCAAATCAAATCAAATCAAATCAGTATCTCAAAGAAATATCTGCACTCCCATGCCCATTGCAGTATTATTCACAGTAGTCAAGATTTAGAAAGAACCTCAGGGTCAGTGGATGGATGAGTGGATGGAGATGATGTGACACACATACACATATATAATGGAACATTATCCAGCCATGAGAAAGAAGGAAATTCTGTCATTTGTGACAACACATACGTGGAATCTGAAACAAAAGAAGAAAAATTCAACTCCTAGAAATGGAGAATCAAATGGTGGTACTAGAAAATGGGGGGTGTGGGAAATGGAGAGATGCTGGTCAAAGTATACAAGCCTTCAGTGTTCTACAGATCTAATGTACAGTATGGTGACTATAGTTAATACTGTACTGGATATTTGCTGGATATTTGCAGTTTGCTAAGACAGTAGATCTTAAGCATTTTTACCTCCCCACCCCCAGTGTTTAGTCATGTGAAGTGATGGATGTGTTAATTACCCTGATTGTGATAATCATCTCATAATGTATAAATGTATCAAATCATCACACTGTACACTTCAATTTAAACATATACAATTCTAGAGGCCCTGGGTGGCTCAGTTGGTTAAGTTTCCCAACTCTTGATTTCAGCTCAGGTCATGATCTCATGGTCATGAGATTGAGCCCCGTGTTGGGCTCAGCATGTAATGTAGAGCCTGCTTGGGATTCTCTCTCTCTCCCTCTCTCTCTGCCCCTTCCCTGACCATTCTCTCTCTTTCCCCCTCTCTCTCTGTCTCAAAATAAATAAGCTTTAAAAAATTAAATATATACAATTTAATTGTGAATTACACTTCAGTACAAAAAGTGGGGAAAGGAGAAAGATTGACATTATTTTATTTGATACAATATCGAGAAACTAGAAGAGAACAGCTAATTAAACTCTAACAGTAGAATAAAATTAAAAAAAAAAAAAACATGAGAGTATGAAACAATGACACAGAAAAAAAATACATAAAAAGGAAAAATCATCAGGGCCAAAGCTGATTCCTTATAAAGAATAATAAATTGACATACACCTGGCAATTCTGATCAAACTAAATTGAGAAAACACAAATTATCAGTATCAATTCCTATAGACATAAAAAATAATGAAAAAATATTATGAATGAGTTTATGTCAATAAATTTGAAAATGTAAGCAACATGGGCAAATACCTTAAAGATTGGCAAAAGACATGGAAAAACTAAATCATTCTGCACTAATTAAAAACTGAATCTGTATTTAAAAATTAATTAAGAACAATACATCTGTCACACACAAAAATAATAATCACTATTTTTTATTAATCACCTGCTGAGTATATTATATACACTATTTTATTATTTATTTATAACAATAACCCTGCAAGTTAGGTGTGATAACACTAATTTTATGAATAAAGAAAACTAGTGATTTGTCAAAGTCACATCACTGGTGGCAGAAAAAGTATTTGTATCCAGATGTGTCTGGGGTGTGTGTGTGTGTGTGTGTGTGTGTGTGTGTGCGCGCGCGCATGTGATGGGAGAAGAGTGGAGGGAGATTAAAAATTGCCGCTGTGTTACTTGGAATTGGTTTTTAAGCCACCTGTCTTCTTTAGCTGAACAGTGGAAATTAATGAAAATCCATTAAAAATTATGTGTATGTTACAGGTATAACAACGGACATATTTAATAGCCAGCAAATTTTAGTTTTAAAGATATCCAGGATTAAACAATATAGTTCACTGTCCTTGTTTCTAATTTTTAGGTTTATAAAGACTATGAAGAGGGTATATATAACAATATCACAAGTCTGTTAGCCATAAAGTGTGTTATGGTTTTTAGCTAATCTCATAACGTGGGTAATGGTGGTGAGCTGTTACCTACACAACAGATGGCATTTTGATGCCTCATTAGGTAATACAGGTTAACAAATGATCATTTTAAAAGGTAACAATATGTGAGACCTCTGATAATGTATGGATTTCAACATTTGTCAACAAATGACATTTTCTACTAAAAAGAACAGAAAACAACTTTTTAAAACTAGAATCTGGGGAACCTGGGTGGCTCAGTCAGGCGTCTGACTTCGGCTCAGGTCATGATCTCTCAGTTCGTGATTTTAAGCCCCACGTCAGGCTCTGTGCTGACGGCTCAGAGCCTGGAGCCTGCTTCAGATTCTGTGTCTTCCTCTCTCTCTGCCCCTGCCCCACTCGCACTCTGTCTCTCTCTCTCAAAAATAAAGATTAAAAAAAAAAAACTAAAATAAAACTAGAATCCGCTTTTATGCCTGGGATCAATAATGTTGACATGAGATGCATTTTGTAACTGACTTTCAAAACTTTGCACTAATTCAAAATATGAGATAAAAAAACATTGTAGGGATCAAATAAATGACCTAACCCCAAATTTCTTAAGTGATGTTGTATTTCTTTTGTATTCTAACCCTTCTCTTCTCCCCCTGTCACTCTTCATGGAGGTCTCGCTAATCAGTTTGCAGATGTTCATTCAATCCTACTGTGTGCACAGTTATCCTTCTCCCCCCCGCCCCGCCCCCTGCCAATTATTCCAAAATATCTGCCTTCTATTGGGAGGGATGTGAGGTATACTGACTATACTGAGAAAGAGAGAAGGCTCACAGGTAAGTATATGTTATACACACTTTTGCCAACTTCCTATTTTCAGAGCCCACTTACCTTCCAAAGTCCTTTCTGGGGTTCTGGGGGCATCTCAGCTTACTTCTCTTCAGTATTGTACCCCTATTGGGTTAACTCATTGGCCATTTCTCCATCCACTTCTATCTTTACTTATGGCTGGAAGTTACAGACAGCAACTAGTTTCCTCAAATATGGGATTTACCTTTTTGTTCCTCGTACTACTAATTTGGGTGATGTTTTTTGGGGAAATATTGGAGTAGGAAGGTCTTTTACCCACCATTTTAAAGCTAAATCTTTACATTTTACTTTATTTTTTCTTAATTATTTGTTTTTGAGAGAATGAGAGAGAGAGCAGGGGAGGGGCAGGGAGAAAGGGGAACAGAAGATCTAAAGTGGGCTCCATGCTTACAGCAGAGAGCTCAGCACGGGGCTCGAACCCATGAACCTTGAGATCGTGACCTGAGGTGAAGTTGAATGCTTAACTGAGTGAGAGACCCAGGTGCCCCAAAACATTTTACTTTGAAATAAAGGAATTGTCTGTGTCTATCAAAGCCCATGTATTAAAAATTCTTTTTATCAAATAACTCTATTTTGGTTCTCTGTAAGTATAAGTCAAAACTATATTTCATTGTAGTAAAATATACATAAAATTTACCATCTTAATCCTCTTTAGTGTACAATTCAATGGCATTAAGTACAATCACTTTTGTTGCACAACCATCACCACCACCTATCTCCAGAACTTACTCATTTTCCCAAACTAACACTCTGTACTCATTAAACAATAATTCTCTATTCCCCACTGCGTCCAGCCCCTGACATACACCAATGTACTTTCTGTCTCTATGAATTTGACTACTCTAGATACTTCATGGAAGTGGAATCAGGAAGATCACTTTTTTTTTTATTAAAAAAAATTTTAATCTTTAATCACTTTTGAGAGAGAGACAGAGCGCGAGCAGGGGAGGAGCAGAGAAAGACGGAGACACAGAACCTGAAGCAGACTCCAGGCCCTGAACTGGCAGCACAGAGCCCAACACGGGGCTTGAACTCATGAACCATGAGATCATGACCTGAGCCAAAGTCGGATGCTCAACCGACTGAGCCACCCAGGTGCCCCAGAAAGATGACATTTTAATGGTAGATTTAAAATCTGATAGTCTTGTTCTAGTCATCTAATTCTTTTTTTTCAATTTATTTATTTCAAGAGAGAGAGAGCACACGAGTGAGGAGCAGGGAGAGAGGAGAGAGAGAATCCCAAGTAGCCTCCACATGGGCTTAGCACAGAGCCCGACATGGGGCTTGAGCTCAGGAGCATGAGATCATCACCTGAGCTGAAATCAAGAGTAGAATGCTTAAATGACTGAGCCACCCAGGTGTCCCTAGCTGTCTCATTCTTAAAGAGAAAAATAAGGCATTAGAAAGAAAAGATTTAAGACAACAATTCTCACTTAAAGAAATCAATGTACTTGCTTTATTCACCACTGACTTTCTATGAAAGTATTGCTTGTTATTATATAGACACAGACAAAGCCAAGAGCAAAAATATCTGCCTTGACCAACATCTGTTGTATTTTTTAAAATAATCTCTTTATCTGTTATTTTGTTTCAGTACATACAAACATTATCAGAGCATATCCAGACTAGTCACATCATTAACTTCAGTTCTGATTTCAAATTTATAATAACCTCAATGTTTAATTGATCAAGTGTTTCCTAACTTTACCTATCCTAAGATATAAAGTAATATTCTAAAATTAAATTACGTTAATAAAAATCATTTTTAAAAGATTTTTTGAAAGAGATAAAACAACTAGAAAAAAATCACAATGCTAGGTGAAGCCCTCTTTGTAATATTGGAAAGTGAATGGAAATGTTCAGTAAAGTAGGATTTGGAAAGTAGTCTGTCAGAAATGTATGCACACAGAATGTGCTCTAATGCTAATGTAGTGCCTGATGCAACAGACAATGCAGACAAAAGATTTATTAGAAAGCAAACTTTTGTTGGGCCCATTTAATTTACATTCATGTAATAACATTTTCCCTTGGCCATGTTAAAAGTAACGGTAAAATAATCCAAGCAATTTCTCCTTGACCACACATTACAAATAAAGATCTGCTCTTTGAGATAATGCCTATTAATTAGGGAGGGCATACAGGATCAGGTTAAAAAGTGGCCTTTGGCATCAGGCTGCCTGCATGCAAATCCAAGTTCCACTAATGACTAGTTGTTTGACCTTGAACAAGTTACTTAGCCTCTCCAAGCCCTAGTTTCTTCCACTATAAAATGGAGACAAAATAGGGCTTTGTGAGGACCAACTGAAACATGGAAAACCTTGGCAAAGTGTTTAGCATATATTAAGGGCTCAATAAATAATACCTACTATTAAAGATAAACTTTAAAAGAGAATTCAGTGAAAATGGGGGAAAGCAGAAGTATATGTTACTATAATACTTTTATTCAAAATAATTAGTTTGTGTTTTTATCTTAGTTTTGACCCCAACCCACTGACTCCCTTTACATAATGGATTGTAAATTGTTCCCCCCCCAACTTTGGTCTCAGGCATTGAGGGTTTAGTCTCTGCAGTGTCTCTGAGTTATCTTTCCAAGACATAAGCCTCGAAATGTTAAATTCCCTGCTTAAAAACCTCCAGTAGCTTCCCGTTCCTTATAGAATCGATGACAGCCTTCTCTGTGTGTTAAATTACAACTTCTACTATTTGGATGCAATTTATCATTCAGCCTTGCCCTCAATAACTAATTTTTCATAAACTACAGTGACAGCCACTAACAGAGCATGCCTTGCCCCAGATCTGCCTGTGCTGTTTCCCTTGCCTGACAAGTGTTTTACTTTCTCCCTTCTCTTCAAGCAAATGCCTTACATGTCCTTCAATTTCTAACACAAGCAGCAGTAAAGGCCACCTAAGTCCAAGACAAATGTAGAAGTTCCATCTCCTTGGCTTCATTCAATCTATGAACATCTTGGGTTAATTGTGACGATAACGATGATTCACTTGGGTGTGATGTATTTACATTGTATGGCAGCATACACTGGAAATTATAGGGACATCGGAGTTCCTTAGTCACTGTTCAGCCACTCATTTTGACTGTGTTACCTTCAAAAACAAATTAACCTCAGTAAGTTTCTATACCTTCTTCTGTAAAATGGGACAGCACATGCACATTAGGATTAATGAGAGAACACTGGCATCTCTATCACTTTCAGACCTTTGCACATGCTTCTCTGGTAGCATCGTCCTTTTTCCCATTTCCTCTCTCTTTTCTTTTTTGGGGGGTGGGTCAGGAATTAACTCAGGAGTCAACTCCTCTAGTCCTATGCTTTTCAGTTTGAATTATGTGCCTCACATCAAGCAAATCTTTAGATTCTGGCACTAATTCCAACCAAGGGGCTTCCCATCTGTGTGTTCCCAGTGTCTGGCCCTGAAGAGACACTCGGACCTCCATGACACGTGATTGGTTGAAAACAGGGAATGGGGTTTATTCCCCTTTGCCTTCACAGTACCTAGCGCAAGATCTGGCTCACAGGATGTTTGCTTGATGACAGAATAAATCTTTGGTCAACAGTGGCAGATAAGACTTCTACAGATTTTTCTTCCTGTGCCCTTTTGTGGCATTTGCCTCATGGTTGGAATTTCAAAACTTAAGTCTTGCCTGCTTTCTTTTCCGTAAACCTCTATCTCTGAAAGCTACTGTTGACACCTTCTTTGCCAAAACAGAGTTCCCACATCCTTACAATAAAAATTTTCTCCCAAGTCCAAAGGCACAGGGTACAAAATACACTGGGAAAAGTTTTAGGCGAGCACTGAGCTGCTGGAGCATCACTGTTGAGGAGGGCAAGGTTCTTTCCTAAGTATTTAGGAAAAACCATCTTAATATGGAGAAACTACTAGGTAATGTACTATTCAACTGAGAAAGAGAATATTTGAATTCTCCTAGGGACCTTTGGAAGCTTGGTTCAAAGGAATGACTTTTCCAGGAAGAGTTTCCCCACATCTGGCAGGAAAATGGGAGAGTGCTTGTGGCATCCTATAAAATCTGCCTAACTCAGACTACCTGTCAGCCTACAAAAGAGATGGCTGTGCTCCTGGAGGGGAAGGCAACATTCTGGTGAAGTGCTCTGAAAACCTGTTTGGAGTCAGTAAGTGTTTTACATGTACTAGCACATTCACTTTTATGATAAACACATGAAGACTTTACCCATTTATCAGATGAGGGAACTGAAGTACAGAGAGAGTACTTGTTCACCTAGTTGACTGGAAGAACCAGACCAGAGAGAACTCAGGTCTTCGGGCTCCAGGGGAAGGAATCTAACAATGACAGCAGAACCGCTGTTCGCGTAGTGCTCACCATGTGACAGGCAGAGGGTCTATACACACGTCGTTTCTTTTAACGTTTAAAATAAACTCATGAGATAGCTGCTATCATTTCCTTCATCAAACAGTTGAGGAAACTGAGGTTTAGAGGAAGTTAAGTAACATGCTCAGAGCTTTGAGTTGGGACTTGGATTTGTCTTTTATAAGAGCCAAACATCATTTGGGGAAAACTAGTACCTCAAAAACTGCACAGCATCTCAAAAGCAGAATTATTTTTAAACTTATTTAAGCAATTTTTAGGCAAATATGATAGAGTGGATAAGCTTATCACCCCCGATCAAAGGGTGTTTTGTTTTTGGTGGGCACGACACTAAAATCATTAGAAATGAATCATTATTTTCACTCTAGGAACTAAAATGTATAAATATTTCATGTATTTAGATACAAGACTGCAGGTGTTTATATGTATGTGGTATTCAACAGTAACTTTTGAAAAAACAATGCATTTGTTTTTACTATGTTGACACTTTTTATTTTTCAAAATTAAAACTAATTTTTCCTTCTCAAGAAAAATTCCCATATGTATATTATATTTAGAGTTAAAATATTGTTTTTAGGTCAGATAGCTCCTGTCTAAGGCATAGGAAAGCAACTTAGATACTATTTAACCTGACCTTGTGTATCAATTTGTGATCTTCTAGAGAGAAAGACAGCCTGTTCATTCCAGGCATTCAGTGAACTATAAAAAAATACTCGCAAACAACACAGTACTGTGATTTTCAGAGGAACCACTCTAGTGTATTCCCTGTGTTCTCAAAGAGAGTGCTGTGTCTAGTATTTTTTTTCAAAATAGTCGGGTCTTAAGGATGACAATCGGCTTTATGGAAAACTAAAAGCAAATGAGTGAGAAGAGACAATGCCAAAATACTTCGTACATGCAGGGCAGATTGTTATTCCATATGGGTAGAGAATATGAAAAAGTTCCCCTGCTCAATTCCATGAAATTTAAGCCTTCATTCAGCTGACAATTCTTTGGTGAGTAAGATTCCCCCAAGACCTAAGTTATTCCCTGGCTGACTCATAGACTTCTCTACTGACAGTTAATCTTTTTCATAAGAGTCACTTTACAGGAACTCTAAATTATAATTAATTTAAAATGCAGCCATTTGTAATATCAATAAAATAAAAAAATCTATTTTAAAAATAACAGCTGTACAAATGGGTAGTAGCTTAGGCAGGGCTATTGTAACACTTTTGTGGGTTCCATCAAACATCATATCCAACAAATAAAAATGCACCCACTTCTCACGTTTTACAGTATTTTTGCTATAAAAATCTAGAAAGAATAATTATAATAATTATGCTTTTAGAATTGCTTGCTTAAAAAATAATAAAAAATTAAAAGTATTTGCTTAATATTAAATTCATTTAATTAATGACTGGCCCTAACTTCCCTGCAATCATCCAGCATGTTCGGGAATACCTGTAAGATGACAAAAATTCAGTCCACAAGTTGTTTGCAGATGTAATAAAGTTTTTTTGAATAATAATGAATTTAATAAAGTTTTATGAATAACTTGTTTCACAATTATTGAAGGTGACACTTCATACTTTGAGTATTTAATTAAAGTCTAATCTTAATTTTGTCATTTTCTTTTTGTATTTTGGAGTCAATTGCTTCAATTTTTCAATTCTCAAATATTTTTTTTTCTAATGTTTATTTATTTTTGACACAGAGAGAGAGACAGAGCATGAGCAGGCAAGGGGCAGAGAGAGAGGGAGACAGAATCCGAAGCAGGCTCCAGGCTCTGAGCTGTCAGCACAGATCTCCATGTGGTGCCTGAACCCATGAACTGTGAGATCATGACCTGAGCTGAAGTCGGATGCTCAACCGACTGAGCTACCCAGGCACCCCTCAAATATTTTCTTAAGCCCATAAAAAGCTCATACGCTCTAAACACTGAGAACCATAGTTTGTCCCATGGGCAACAAAGCCCCTGGAAATGGGATCTGTGAGGAAAGGGAATTCTTGTAAGAGGTGATTCAGACAGGACCCCTGGGTGGCTCAGTCAGTTAAGCCTCCGATGTCTGCGCAGGTCATGATCTCACTTCGAGCCCCACGGTAGGCTCTGTGCTGACAGCTTGGAGCCTGGAGCCTGCTTTGGATTCTGCCCCTCCCCTGCTTGTGCTCTTTCTCTCTCTGTGTGTCTCTTTCTAAAAAATAAACATTAAAAATTTAAAATAGAAAAAAAAAGAAATGATCCATGCAAGGTGGCATATTTAATATTTCCAGATAGTGTACTATTTCCTGCTAAGGAGGCAAATGAAGAAAGGCATCAAACATTCCCCAGAGGGATTTACTCATGATTTAGCACATCCAAGATCCCATAGACGATAAAAAAGCAGAAGACATGGTTGCTACCATTGAGGACCTAACAGTTTAGTTGGGCAGAAAAGTATCATTCTTGTTAAGGTTTTCTCTATAATAATCGAACACGTGAGATTGTAAGATAATAAATTCAGTGTTTGGGTACCTGAATGACCAGACTAAAACAATAATATTGTTGCTCGGTTGTAGCAAAATAATGTGTTAAATTGTCCTTTAAAATAATGGTTAGTGACTTGTGAACTCAGATAGTTGCTGGGGCCCAGCAGTGTCCCCACAGCAGAGGAGGAAGTATTAAAATCCTTATGAGGGATGATTTTATTTTCATTCAGTCCCTGGAAAATAGTTTTGAACTGGGATTAGGTTTCTACTCAATTAGACAAAAGAGAAACAGATTTTAGCCCAGAGTGAAACAGGTATATCTAAGTGTAAACCTTTGACTCCCATTCTGCTTGATTGCTCACTGGGGATGGTCAATATTTTTTTCTCTGAAACAGACTTTGTTCTCTAAGGATAACTAGGATGTAGTGTTTTGAAACAGCACGAGATATTCAACAGAGGCCTCAAGTACAAAATTCTTTTTCTCCATTGTTGTTGTCATTATCTAAATAGGTTCTATAATGGAAATAGTATGGCTACAGTAATGCTGAGGAATTCTCTCCCTTTTGTAACTGGGTCACTGTGTGTGCAGATTTGGCCACCAGGTCAAATTTTAATGTTTGAGCGACTCTCCTGACTCAATGGGAGTCACACACCACTGGGCACAGTTGGCTGTAGGGTCACCGTGTGTGCTGCTGGAGGATGGTGACTCACCATTTTATACTAAGCTCCGCAACAGTATGGAAAAGTTACCACCACTCCACTCACCTATCTCAGGGAAATAAAACTGTAAGCAACTTGCCTCCAACTGCTCAGAGATGATTTCTGACATTTGCCTTCAATTATTTCTTGAACATGACTGGAAGCGAAAGAAAGAGCTGCAGAGGATTTCAATTCACCTGGACGGACTGCCTAGCAGTATTAAGATTATGTAAAACCAGGGGCGCCTGGGTGGCGCAGTCGGTTAAGCGTCCGACTTCAGCCAGGTCACGATCTCGGGGTCCGTGAGTTCGAGCCCCGCGTCGGGCTCTGGGCTGATGGCTCAGAGCCTGGAGCCTGTTTCCGGTTCTGTGTCTCCCTCTCTCTCTGCCCCTCCCCCGTTCATGCTCTGTCTCTCTCTGTCCCAAAAATAAATAAACGTTGAAAAAAAAATTAAAAAAAAAAAAAAAGATTATGTAAAACCAATTGTAGAAATGTAATGGTCTCCTTTGATTCCTAGCATGAGGAGAGACCTAAGTAGAAGCTGGTTTTGAGGGGCAGCTAGTCTCACTGAGAATCATTTAAAGGAAGAAAGAGGAAACCACTTTGTGTGAGGGGTCATTTCGACAGAGCTACTGCATGTCTGTGCATGTCTGTGCAAAGCGAACCAATGCACAGCTCCAGAGGCTATCGTTTACACAAGCTACAATGTGAACTGTCCCCTTGGAATCACACAAGATGGTGATCCTACCTTTGTGTCTCAAATAATGAGAAAGGGCAATGATATTTCCCATCTTTAAATAAATCCCAAAAGCCTAAGGTGGGGCACTGAGGCTAATGCTCTGAGCCATACAGAGAAAGCAGCATCAACTGAAAAGTGGCTAGGAACACCTCAGACTAGAGTGGCACAGTGTAAATCCCAACTTGGCCCCTTATCCCAGTCACATTACTTAACTTTTCTATGCCTGAGTCTTTTCAGTTGTAAAATGGGTATAATCAGGGCAGTTGGGAGAATTTTATTAGATGTTACAAGTAAAATACTTACAAGAGTACTCAGCACACAGTCAAGGACTTAAGACATGTTAAACCTGTACCATTAAAGAAGAAAGGGTCTCCTTTTTGTTCCATTATTAGGATTCTGGAATGGACAAAAAATTATCACTGCCGTATTATCATGATTCTCATGTTTCAAGTGTGTTTATTGTTCCAGAGGAAAGATTTTCTGTGTGTCTTTTAGGGATTAAAACTGGGAACAGTTTAACAGGATGCTTTTGGAGAAAATGAAAAACAGCATTTTGTGATTGTCATTAAGAATTTTTAAAAGTTTGTTGTAGGAATTATGTCTGCTGGATACTTCCAAATGTAGCTATCCCTGAAGGCTAATAGAAATCCAGAAATATTCAGATGTTGACAGAAAATAACAAGCATTCCAAAAAATAAATATGAGTAGAAACTACAAAAATAATACTATCTTCTCTGTTTTTCTTTTTTTTTTTTTTCTTTCAGAAGGCACTGAAAGCAAGACAAAAAGATCACTGAACAATTTGGAGAGTTTTAGATGTTAGGGTAATCCCCCAGGAATGAGAGCCCCAATATGACCAACTTTTCTCATTTGTAAAGAAAGGTTTGAAATTATAGGAGAGACATTCCCATTTTAAATATTTGTGCTAACTCAAAATGTAAAAAATTCTGTCTGGCCAATAGTGTGAGGTCAAACAAAATAAATGTGGGGTATGGGTGGTGGTGGTGTTACCAGGTTTTCTTTGAAACACTATTTAGGACCCACCAATACTGTTTTATTAATATATAAGAAACTTCTTTATGTGAAATAGCTAATGCAACAATGGGCTATCAGGTATTTATATTAAATAGTAGATATAACAACAACAACTTAACGCAGTGGAATTTCCAATGGTAAACATTGCAGGCCTTTAATGAGGAAATGTTTGAATTGGAGAATTAATTGTGATGAAATGTCAAATGACTATTCTATCCATGCATAAAACCAGGCAATCCTAGTGACTTCATTAAAAAAAAATCTGTATTGTTACTCTTTAGCTAATCATTAGTCCATATCTGAGTGAGTAGTTGAATAAGTATTTGGTTACATAAACCAGCGAAGGGGAAAGAAAACTAGCATTTATTCAACACTACTATGTACTTGATTCTTTATTTTATCTTCTTATATTCAAAATGACCTTCTAAAATAGTTATGATTATTCTGTATTTTGTAGCTATAAGTTGATGTCTCGGGAGGCCAAACTCCTTTGAACCAAACTCTCCTTTTATACAATGGATGTTGATGTGGCCACATATTAATTCAGAAACTGGTTCAGAAGAAATCAGTGAAGTGTATGTGTGTGACTGTGTGTGTTCATACAGGTGCACATGCACACACACACACACACACACACACCGCATTTAAGAAAAGGTTAAACTTACTAGGTTAGACAGGGTCACTGCCATATGCTAATTCAAAGGGAAGAATTTTGTGCTAATAAATGGAAGCTTTTACTTAATTTGAGTCATCATGTGTCATTGTTAGGCACTGTATACAGAGAATTCGTTAACTAGAACCTCATACTTCCTTATAACCATCACAAAGATCAGCACTGGGCTGAGCGTGAAATTAAACATAAGTAGGTGACTCAAACTTCCAGATCTTTCTAAAGGAAAGATGGGAGGTCTGATATGTTGGCATGGGAGGGATCAACAGAGATTAGGAGAGGGTTAAGGGACCACAGAATATGTTTTGATTTCAAAGAAAGTAAAGCATAGAGGTGAAAGTGAAACTAAGTCCTAAACCTCTATGACAGTTTAAGAGGTAACAGCTTAGAACAAAACATTCCTATCAACACTGTGACAATGGTTAAGGCTTCCACAAGTATAAAATATGTCATTCCTTGCAATAGCAGCTATAGTTATGTTAGCAACTTAATTAAACTTCACATAAATCCCAAATGATCCAATACTACCAATTAAGAAGAATATTTATAAAGATGGATCAGTAGATATTTATGGGTCACTATGGTAAATACAAATGAATAAAAGAAGGAGTATTGCTTCTGGGAGTTTATAATAAAAAGAGGGATGGATGGAGTAAGAGACATACTCCCAGGGAAACACAACATTAATGTGTTTTATTTACTTCACAGGTCTATCATTATCTGAAATGTTTTTGTTCTTTGTAGATCTCACCTAATAGGACAGAAGTTCTATGACCACAGGAATTGCCTGTGTTATATACTCCTATGTCTCCAATGACGAGAATAGTGCCTGACACATAGGAAACACTCAATAAATACTGGGGAAGCAGATGAATGAATGTATGACACAGATCATGAATGTTATGATAAGAAAGTAGAGAAGGAAAATTCCTTGTGAAGTGGACAGTCAGAGAAGAATTCAAGGAGAGGGGATCCTTTTAGAAATGAGGCTCAAAATTAAGCTGGTGGAAAGAAGAAAGCAATTCCATGTGAAGAATGGTAGAGACAAAAAGCAAAGGCAAGGCTTAAGAGGCACCTGCAGCAATGTAAAACTGATATTCCATCAGTAAATCTTGATGAAGAGATTGGGGTTATACAGAGGATTTTTTTTTCTTTAAGTAGTCTCCATGCCCAGCCTGGAACCCGACACGGTTTGAACTTACTACCCTGAGATCATGATCTGAGCTGAGATCAAGAGTCAGATGCTCAACTGACTGAGCCACCTAGGAGCCCCTATGAAAAGAACTTTCTTAAGAAAAACTGGATGGGCTCCTTAGGGTTGGTGAGAGGGACAATTTATGAGAGAAGAGGTGTTGGAGGTTTGGGTGAAGACTATCCAGCAAAAATGTGATAGAGGGCAGTCAGGCTCTGAGGAGTGAAAGGCACTTTTAAAGTTCCCTCTAACCTTGGCATTCCAGTCCTCTGTTTTTGCTTTAGTGCTGAAATGATTTAGGGGAAGTTGTGTTTGGTTGTTTGTTTGTTTTTGTTGTTTTTTGAGAAATTCTTAAAATCCCTGAATTAGTCATAAATAGAACATTGCATTTTTCTTCCTAAATCAAGAGAAAGCTGGATTAATCACAGGATTATTTTATCTTATATTGGGTGAAATCACATTTCAGCTGGTGGGGAAACAATTGTTTTACCATTTGTCTCTAAAAGCAGTAACTGAGAGTGACCTTTAAGAAACATTTTTCACAGATTTCAGAAGATGATTAATCATTTTGTTTTGGGAAGGTTTATGATACGATAAAGTATTTTTAAAGCCCATTATAATTAAACAGATTGCAGAAAAATATCTTTAAATCTCACCCTATGTTCGAAGCTTTTATTTCAAATGGCGGTCTACAGAGAACTTCAAATAAACCTATAGCTGTACATATGCTTTTTGTGATACATTAAATGAATTTTCCTTCTATTTATTAAGATCATCTTTGATGTTATATATTCAAATGCCAAAATACCAATACAAAAATGATAATAGTTCTTTTAAAAATTTTCAAACACACAGAACAAAGAGAGGCCTTGATTCAAAATACCCGTACACATATTCAGGTAAAATTGACTCGGTGTCTATGACTCTCAAAGCCATTTACTCCAAAAACGTGCAACTCCCTGCCAGAAGGTGATTTTTTTTTTAATATCCATGAGTCTCTGCCTAAAGGCTATTTTCTGGCCATAGTTTAATGCTTAGCCCATAGATAAATAAACCAGAAGCAGTGGGTTGTTAATGATCCCCAGAAAACAGCTGATAGACGGGGCAGCTGGCGGAGAAGTCCCTCCAGCAACCTTGCCTCTTGGAGGAGATAGCCCTGAGGAGTTCTGCACACACTGCCTTGCAGAGGCCAGCAGTGGGTCTGGGCTTCACTTTTCAACTGCAGTAACTGGCCTGATGATGCAGAATTTGTGACCTTCCGTTCTGTGCCTCACTTCCCCACACTCCTTTACTTCTTTTCCACGAGCTTTCTAAATACACTGCTTGCACTCCTTGTCTTGGGGTTTACTTCTGGGGTAACTTAGACCAGAACATGCCTCTTCCACTATTTTGTGACAGGAAAGAGTCTGAATTGAGACTTGGAAACTGTAAAGTAATATTGTTGTATGTGTTTGTTCCTTGGCAAACACTGAAATGCTACCATTTTGTTTTATTATGTCAGTTTTCTCAAGTCCCTTCTTTCTTCTCCACATCCCTGCTCTTCCTTGTTCTTTGGTCTTTTCAATCTCTGGCACACACATATGAACTAGGGTACCCTGGGGAAGGTTAATGAGAAACAGTTAAATTAAAAAAAAATTACAGCTTCACAATGCTTACAACATGAACCAAAAATACACTTTACTATTTTTGCGTGTCAGGGGGTCATGTGGATAGATCATATATTGGCACATGAATGTGTTATTTCTAGCAGAAATGGAAATGTTAATTTATGTGCCTGGGCTTAAATCAGTGTTATTCTGAAACCAGTATATTTTCTGAAGGTGTGAAACTAATACCCACAAATGGAAACATGCACGTACACACAGACACACACATCTCCATACCCATGGATACATGCTTGACATACGTTTCTTAATAAAACGAACACACTAAAGATACTGTCAATCAATCAACAGCAGATCTTAAATTCAGTGTTATTGCCTAAAAACATGTCCCTTTTCTAATAAGATCTGACTGTCTTAAATTTAAAAAATTAAAAAAAAAACACCAAAACTGGAGTTACCATAGATTTATATAGGCTGGTCATTAGTGAACACGATTTAAAAGCCAGATATATCAGAATGGCTTCTGAATGTCCTAGAAAGTATTTTAACTTGGGGAGAGGAAAAGGACAGATTTTCTTCAGATGTCCAGGGCCTTTTTGACTCTTTTTCTCCCTAAATATTTAGGAAAGAAACACCTCACTCTGAAAGGTTAAGGTGTGGGGAGGGGAGCATATAGACACTTTGGTGTGATTTGGGTCTCCATTTTGCTGAATAGAAATACAAAGGAGATTTGAGGTGGTTTGAATGTAAAGCGAGAGAGAAATAAGAAAAGAAATGAGAGGACAAATAAGGGTAAGAAGTTTCCAAACTTTTCAGAATAGCTTAAATATTTGATCAAAAGGTAAATAGAGATAATGGCTCAACCCCCCACGTTGTAAATGCTTGTAGCTTCAGAGCTATGGGGCTTTGCAATCACAAAGGCATTATCAGGGATCTGTATTTGGATTTGGAATCAGTATAACCCTAAGGTTCATGAAATAATGAAAATTATTTTCTTTCATGTTTACGATATAGTTTTAATTTAGTCCTTTAAAAAATACTACCTGAGCTCCATCTTTGAATACGGAATGTTTTTTTGTTTTTTTGTTTTTGTTTTTGTTTGTTTGTTTTTTTTTTATGTTATACAGATAGCTTAAATAGTTGACAATAGGGTAAGAGCTGCCTGAAATTGGTCCTGGCAGTGATTTTGTGGCACTCAAAGCATAGGCAACAAAAGCAAGAAATACAAGTAGGACTATATCAAACTAAAAAGCTTCTGCACAGCAAAAGAAACTACCAACAAAATGAAAAGACAACATACAGCATGGGAGAAAACATTTGCAAACCACGTATCTGAAATGGGTGAATATCCAAAATATACAAGGAACTCACACAATTCAATAGAAGACACCCTAAATAATCTGGTTAAAAATGAGGCAAAGAATCTGAATGGACATTTTTGCAAAGAAGAACATACAAATGGCCAACAGGTACATGAAAGGGTGTTCAACACCCTTCCCTTTGCAGGGAAATGCAAATCAAAACCACAATGAGCTATCATCTCACACCTGTTAAGAATGGCTTATCAAAAAGCCAAGAGATAAGTGTTGACAAGGGTGTGGAGAAAAGAGAACATTTGTGCACTATTGGTGGGAATATAAATTGGTGCAGCCATGTGGAAAACAGTATGGAGGTTCCTCAAAAAATAGAACAACCATATGATTCAGCAATCCCACTATAGTACAGGGAATATATCCAAAGGAAATGAAATCACTATTATTTTATTTTATTTTATTTTATTTTATTTTATTTTAATTTAATTTAATTTTATTTTATTTTATTTTTAGAGAGAGACAGAGCACATGTAAGAGGGGCAGATGGAGAGAGTGAGAGAAAGAGAGAGCACATCTTAAGCAGGACCCATGCTCAGCATGGAGCTTTGAACACTGGGCTCAATCCCGTGACCCAAAATTAAGAGTTGGAAATTCAACTGGCTGAGCCACCCAGGGGCCCCTGAAATCACTATCTTGAAGAGCTATCTGCACTCCAACGTCCATCACAGCATTACTCATAATAGCCAAGAAATGGAAATAATCTATTTCCATTAACAGATGAATGGATTAAAAAAATGTACATAGCACAATGTAATATTATTTAGTCATGTGAAAGAAAGAAATCCTGACACCAGAGACAATATTGATGAACCTGGAAGATATTATGGAAAGTGAAATAAGCCAGACAGAAATAGAGAAATAATGTAGACTCTCACTATGGAATATAAAAAAGTAAATGTGGAATATAAAAAAGTAAAACTTTTTTACTTGGAATATGGAATGGAATATAAAAAAGTAAAACTCATAGAAGCAGAGAATAGAACAGTAGTTACTAAGGACTAGGGGGTGGGGAAAATGGAGAGATGTCGGTCAAAGGGTATGAACTTTCAGTTACAGGATGAATGAGTTCTGGATATCTAATGTACGGCACGGTGACTACCATTCAAAATGTTCTGTATACATGAAATTTGCTGAGAGAGTAGATCTTAAGTGATCTCACCACACTCATCAAAATAAAAAAAGGGGGGAGTACTGTGAGGTGATGGATGGGCTCATTAACTTCACTGTGGTAATCATTTTAGTATGTATATACATATGAAGCTAATTCATTACACAGCTTAAATACACACAATTTTTGTCTATGAATTATACCTCTGTAAAGCTGGAAAAAATAGATTGTGTTCTAGAGCAAGTGAAGGGAAGTCTATCTTGGGTTAGAAATGGGGAAGAAGGGAATGCAAATAGGAATAAGTATTTCAGCAGGTTGAAAACATCATGAAGCTCAGAGTAAATTTCCATCTTGCTGCTGCTGTGTATATAACTATGCTCAGGTAGAGAGAGGAGTAGGGAAATCATGTGATCTACATGGAAGAGGGAAAGGTTATATCCAGTTAAATTTTCACAACTATTAACTTATCCACAGACACAGCTTTGCATAAAGAACTCTAGAATGTGGATAGTATCACTTTCAGCTGTGGATGGAGAAGCCTTCTTCACCAAACTTAATTGATGGGGGCTGTGAAAGCTGGCACAGTGGGCTGTGGAGAAGAGACGCCAGCATGACCACTGGGCACCTGTCTTTCTTGGCTCTCTGAAAATGTCTGTGACCTTAATACATGGGCAGTGATAGAGAAATGAGAAAGCACGTCCTGAGACACTTAAGTCCAAACCTGATGCCAAGTTCAAGTGCTGTCTCACTGGAGTATTTCCAAGTCTATTTAGGGACTGAGACTATGGTGACTCAAGAAACTCTGGTCATGGCCTCAGTGCCACAGGACCGGCAGGTACCATATCTTCAGTTGTGAAGCCATGCTGATAATTTGAGATCTAGCAGCTGGGGATATTCCCTCTTCACATACCAGCTGCCTCTAGCAGATCAGTACATGTCTCAGCCAAAGAAGATGTTTCTGGCACTGGTCTAAACATTGAGAGCTCTCAATGGCTTTGTGGGCAGCAAGTGGTAAGAAGGGAGACCCCCAGCCAAGGAAGGTTTTGAGAAGGCCCCATTGTGGCACTTCAGAAGCAGCTGCATTCATATGACTCCTCAGAGGAAGCAAACAGAGCCCGTGTACATGTGTTATCTGCCTTCTTCAGTCAGTGGGAGGGAGGCCAGTTAATGATTTTTTCAATTCTTTATCAAAATCACTTAACACACTGCTACACTTAGATAGTAGCACCCAGGCAGAGGACCACTAGGCTTCCTCAACAGTCTTTTCATCAATGAGATATATTTTAGGCCCATCCTACTCTACATCACTGCAATATAACATGACACCCCAAATTATAGGCAGGACTGTTTGTCGAACAAAGGGCCACAGACTCTTCAGGCGACAGAGTCAACTTAAGTCTGACTTAATCTGTTTATTATAGTTATCAATAACTTAAGACCGGCTCACGCACAGGCAGTGAATTAGCAAGAAGACACTATGTGAGGATGCAGGGATATTGGTGAGAGAAGGGCAGGGGATGTGTTGCTCACAGGAAATGAAAAGCTCTAAAGCCCAAGGCATTTCCTTTCATTTTTTCCATGTAGTTCCCTTGAGGTTATGCAGCTGAATGTTCTCAGAGTTAAGAGCAAACTGGCTTGGCATAAATGATGCATTCTACCTTCTGATATTTCCGGGCCTTCTGTTATGACGATTGATTCAGTAGTTATTCCTCAAATCAAGGCACATGTGTGTCTAAGGTACCCAATCTTAGTGTCTTGGAAGGCAGAAAGATTAAAGAACATACGGAATTTTGGATGTCACTGATCTTACTTCTTCCTTTAAAGACAGTTCTCTGGTTTCTGTAAAATACGCCTGGAATAATACAGTTTTGACAAATGAGAAAGGGATGAATTTCTAAATCAACCACATAATAAACATTTCAGGATAAGTCAGTTTCTTCTGGTGTGTAATATACTAAAGACATTTCAATAGATGTCACAGGGTTACTAACAAATCTGGTGCATTGTTTCAAATTGGTCTTTTCTGTCACATTGGAGGAAATTAAGACTAAAAACAATA